>NC_063154.1:14585690-14617934 GCF_020921035.1 Rhodamnia argentea
TAGGAAGGCTTTTCTTAAAATTCAAATCTGCTCACAGGAAACCTAACCTCGAGGTTTCGGGATCATTCGAGATTCATACAATCGACTAATCGAGAAGGCATTTTAAAAGGGACCGTAATTCAGAGCCAGGTCAAAGGCTTTTCAAAGGATATTCATTTTGAAGTTTAGAAATGAATTTTGATCAACAATAGTTTCTTCGGGTCTACAAGTCAAGAACCCCAAAGTCATGATAAGACAGGATTGTACTTACCCCTTTAGCGGTAGCTTCTGTATGATTTCTTGCATCGACCTGAAACACCTCTTAGATCGGAAAAGTTCTGGTGACGGGTTGTATTTTGGTTTAAGGTGGGCTCTTTAAGAACGGCCATATTTTCAAAAGAGGGTGAACTTTGGTGATCACCTTGACATTTCTCCAGCCTTTCATTTGCCTTTTGCGGAAGATTCACAATCATTCTTTTTCCAATTGATTTTGAGGATTTTCCTCTTTTCATCTTAATGATTTTTCTTTAGGATTTGCTCCTTTTCGGGATGCTCTTTTCATGGGCTTTGGCCTTGCTTTTACCAGGCACTTTGCTTTTTCTAGCCCTTTCATTCTTCATCATTTTCGCATTTGGCTCTTTTGAGACCAAGTATCAAAATTCTTCCGATCATGCTTTTTGATTCATTGCTGGTAATTCCTTTGCTTTGCCCCAGTGTGGGGGGGTGATCACCAACAAGGGTTTAGAAATGAATATTCAAAGGCTCAAATTGGCTTTTCAAAGGGTAAGTGTTTGGGATATAGAAATGAAATGCTTTTCTTCACTTTGAGGTGTTCCGAGTCTTTGCCGAAATCACCCGAAGCTAATCACAAAAAGATTGATGCAGGTCAAGTACAATAAAGTCTTACCCGACCTTTTCTCCAAGGAATCATCCAATGAACCTCCAAATATGCCCCATTGTGGGGTGGTTCTTGACAGGGTTATATTCATAAAATTCTCCTTTTTGGCTCGTAGTGGTTATCAAGGGATACAAATGTGTATGGATAATTTTGAAATGGAAATGCCTTTCATCATTTTAATCCATGTAATCACCGCGAATGATCCCTACGTCCCAAAATTAAGCTCTTTCGCTCCATCACTCTCACTCATCACTCAAGTGTGTCGGGGACGTGTTTAAGGACAAAGTTTGCCTCTTTTCATTTGAAGGATCATTCTTTTGAAAAGCTTTCAAAGCATGCCCTTTTATAGAAACTCGGGGCGTTTTCACAAAATTCATCGTTTGCCAAATGTTCTCATCAAAGATAATATTCAAAAGATGTTTCGTAATTTGTAAGGAATATTTCTTTGAAAGGGCCTTGTGGCTCTATAATTCCAAGTTTTTTAATTTCAAGCACGACGGCGTATGAAAATTCTTTTGTAAAGAAAGAGAACCTCAAACCTGTCTTCTTCAAATATTGGCTTCTGTCCCCTGTAAAAACAAAAGGAAACAATCAGTTCAAGGTATTCAAAATTTTAAGTTCCGAAGCGATTTCTTCTCGTCTCCTTCGGACGTTGACTCTCCGTCTCCCGTAAAAAAAAAAAGGAAACAATCAGTCCAAGATATTCAAATTTTCAAATCCCGAAGTGATTTCTTCTTGTCTCCTTCGGATGTTGACTCCTGTCTCCTCTTTCGGGTGTCGACTCCTGTTTCCCGTAAAGAACAAAGGAAACAATTAGTCCAAGATATTCAAAATCCGTGATCCAAAGTAATGGATAACTTCCCCTGTTTTGACCGGTTGCTCGCAAAGTTCTTCATGATTCCCAGTCCACCTACAAAATACAAACGTATGCAAATGCATGTATGCGAGATGTCATGCAAATGCAAAATTTTCATGTGACTCATATCTCGCTCATCAACCGCTCTGAAGCTCAATTTATTTCAAGGAAAATATCTCTTCACGGCATCCGAATTCACTGGACTTGCCAATTCTTCTCCATCCATGTTTACAAGTATAAGAGCTCCCCCGGATAAGACCTTCCGAATCACATAGGGGCCTTCATAATTTGGCATGAATTTGCCTCCTGGGTGTTGTGCGTTTGGGAGCATTTTCTTCACAACTAGCATCCCCGCTTCAAAACTTCTAGGTTTAACCTTCTTGTTAAAAGCTCGCCACTTTCTTCCGATAACTTTGACCATGACAGATAGCCCTTAATCGCTTTTCGTCAATCAAATTCAATTGTTCGTGTCTCTGTCGACTCCATTCATCTTCTCGTGAGCCCTACTTGAGACAGAATCCTTAAAGAGGGGATTTCCACCTCTACCGGTAGGATTGCTTCCATACCGTATACCAAAGAGTAAGGAGTTGCCCCGGTTGAAGTACGAATTGAAGTTCGGTAGGCCATGAGAGCATATGGCAATCTTTCGTGCCAATCTCGATATTTCTCGCCAGGTTTGGCCAATATCTTCTTGATGTTCTTGTTTGCCGCTTCCTGACTCCATTCATTTGCGGGCGGTAAGGTGAAGAATTAAGGTGTCGTACCTTAAATTGTTCCAATAGTTGATCGACAACCTTGTTGTTCAAATTTGAGCCATTGTCTCGTAATGATGGCTCTTGGCACTCCATATCTTGAGATGATATCTCGCTTGATGAACTTGGCTACACTATTCGCAGTGACATTGGCATATGAGCTAGCTTCAATCCATTTGGTGAAATAATCAATAGCAACCGAGAATGAAACGATGTCCGTTGGAGGCCTTTGGGTTGATAGGGCCGATCATATCAATTCCCCACATGCGGAATGGCCATGGCTCGACATTTGATGTAGCTCGGTTGGCGGCGCATTTATCCTGTCGCCGTATACCCGGCATTGATGACGGGATCTAACATGCTTTGGTTGCAATCCGACTCGATAGTCAACCAATAATACCCGAGTCTCATAATCTTCTTGGCGAGGAGGTGGCCATTCATATGCGGTCCACATTCCCCTTCATGAATCTCTTTCATAATGAGATTTGCTTCTTTGGAATTCACGCACCTCAGCCAGGATCGAGTCAAAGGATCTCTTGTATAGGATCTCGTCCGCTGAGGAAAAAATTTAGATGCCATCTTGCTTATGTACTTTTTATCTTCCGGTTGACGTGCTCAAGGGAATTCGCCCTTCAAGAAGGTAATTCTTGATGTCATGATACCACGGTTCCTCATCGGGTTCTTCTTCAATGACCATGCAAGATGCGGGTTGCTCAAGGATGTCAATCCTTAACGGTTCTATCTCAAGACCATTTTGCACTTGTAACATGGCTGATAATGTGGCCAAAGCATCAAGCAAAATGGTTCCGAGTTCTCAGCGAGATATTCGAAAGTAATCTCCTCAAAGTGTTGGATCAGCTCTTCGAGGTATTTATGATAAGGAATAAGCTTGGGATCCTTTGTCTTCCACTCCCCTTGAGTTTGTAAAATGATTAGCATGGAATCTCCATATACCAAGAGCTTCTTCACCTTTAATGAGATGGCCAATTGTAATCCTAGTATGCGAGCTTCATATTCGTAAATGTTGTTGGTACGAGGGAATACCAACTTGGCTGAAACTTGGATAATGTTGATCTTCGGGGGATATCAAATCGCCTCAATGCTCGATCCAGGTGAGGTTCACTGCACCGTCAAAGTACATTGTCCATTTGTCTTCGATATATTCAGGATTTGACCTCCCTTGTTTTGCTCGAAACGTCCTTAGGAGGATTCTCGGCTAGCATGTCAAGCAATTGCTCTTCCCTTGACAGATTTTTGGGGAGAGGTTTTGATATCGAACTCGAAAGCGTATTTGCCATTTAGCCATCTTTCCCAACAATGTTGGCTTCTCCAAAAGGTATTTGATGGGGTCATTTTCAAGTGACCAGCTCTATATGATAATGCAAAGTGTATCACGCCTCAATCCGTGGAGGACCCAAACCAATGCTACGCAAGTCCTTTCCACTTGTTGGGTATTTGACTTCAGATGTTGTAAACTTTTTGCTCAAATAATATATGGCCCGCTCTTTACGATCCTTGGGGTTAGTTTGGGCAAGTAAAGCTCCCAAGGACTCATCATTAACGATCGATATAGAGTTAAAGGAACGTCGGGGATAGGAGGTACACAATCCCGGAGGTTGTACCCGGATATTCCTTGATCTTCTCAAATGCTTGTTGGCATTCCGCATCCCATTTCACCTTTGTACCTTTCTTTAGCAACTTGAAGAAGGGTTTCGCCGTTTCGATAGTTGGGATATGAATCTGGATATATAATTCAATCTTCCCAAGAACCCCCTTACTTCTTTAACAAGAACAGGAGTTCCTATTTCCCATATGGCTTTAATCTTGGAAGGGTCAATTTCAATACCACGGCTGCTCACCACAAACCCTAGCAGCTTTCCGGATCTTGCGCCAAATACGCATTTCGCAGGATTCAACTTGAGCTTATACTTTCTCAATCGATCAAATAACTTCTTCAGCACTTTAACATGGTCTTTCTCCAGGCTTGGATTTGGCAATCATATCATCCACATAGACCTCGATCTCCTTATGTATCATATCATGAAAAAGGGTCACCATAGCCCTCGATATGTTGCACCTGCATTTTTCAACCCAAATGGCATCACCTTGTAACAAAAGTTCCCCATTGTGTAGTGAATGAGGTCTTGATCTTATCTTTTTCCTTCAAGCATGATCCGATTATATCCCGAGAATCCATCCATAAAGGAGAACAATTCAAAACCCGCAAGATCGTCGACGAGCACATCAATGTGCGGTAGGGGAAAATCATCCTTGGGACTAGCTTTGTTCAAGTCCCGATAATCCACGCATATTCTAATTCTCCCATCCTTCTTCTTAACTCGGTACGATATTGGCGACCCAATCAGCATATGGGGACAGCCTCGATAAATCCAACTTTAAGGAGCTTCATCACCTCTTCCTTGATTTTATCCGCCGGTTCGGGATTCATTCTTTCCGGGTGATTGATTTACTCGGTGTGCAAGAAGGATCCGTGGGCAAAGCATGCTCCACAATCTCACGATCTAGACCCGGCATGTCAGCATACGACCGTGCGAAGATATCTTGATATTCCTTGAGTAACACCGTCATTCTTAAAATATCCGCTGCCGACAGGTGTCCTCCTATTTTCACTTCCTTGACGCAATGAATCTCCCAAATTAATAGTGATAGGTTCTTCGGAAATAGGAGGCTTAGATTCTTCGAAACAATCCCATTCTTTCTTGATATCGCTCACATCAACCTCGTCTATATCAACTTCGCATGCATAGTCATCGAGCTGATATGAGTCACATATTAACCTCGTTATGTATGGGTGGGATGACATGCCCGAAATGCACCATGATAGGTTAGTATTCAAAGATGATAAAATTGAAGGATGCATGATTCCTATCATGAAAACATTTTTCAAATTTCAATTTTCTTAGATAAGGAAAGGAGAACTAGTCCACGATCTTCCGGACATCCCGGTTCTCAAAAGCCGTTTAAAATCCTAGATCATATGGCGGATCGGGCCTCAAGTTTCATGGTAGAATCAATTGTCATCATCGGACCAATCCGTTGCTCCACATGTCCGTAATCAAATTTGAAATGTTTTTCATTAATAAATGCAACTAAGAACAATACAAGATCGCACTTCCTGGATCACAAGCATGTGACCCAAAGGTGCTAAAACATCAAAAAGCTTTAAAGCAAATGCAGTAATCAAAATGCATTAAAAGATAAAGTTCGAAAGAGCCTTTTACTCGGGGGTGGGGAAATCATCGTCCAGCCACTCAATTATCACGTTCACCCGATTATCCGAGGAACGGGTTGAATAAGTCCGGCTCGCATCCTCGGAGATGTCTTCATCTTCCAGCCATTTGCCTCCCTTAGAGAATACCTCGAATAAAGGGTTTAGGAGCATTTTTCCTCTAGCTTTCCATACATCGGTACCTATGAAACGGCCACCTTGGCGTCCACGGCGTCCATGGTCTCCATAACGATTGTTTCGACCTCGGCCTCGACCTATGTTATTTTCCACTATTCCGCTATAACCTGAGACCAACCTTGTGGTCATTTGAGCCCAAATTCAAAGGGTTACGGATTCCCCGACCATATTTCCCTAATCCAAAGACCCGGAATAAATCCATTCGAGAGTAGCACTTTTCCCGCCATAGTTGCAGGTCTTGAAAGCTCGGGTATAGCCACCTTTGCATCTCGGTAACACATGCATGACGGATACAATGTCGAAGGTGTGATAACTCAGCTCCTCCTCTTTTGAGGGTTCGACGTATGGAACCATCCCTTTTAAAGCGGCCCGATGTCCCGTCTCGCCATGGACGGTGATCAATTGACCCTTGACCACAAATTTTAACTTTTGATGCGAGAGAGGAAGGTACCGCTCCGGACACATGAATCCACGGTCTTCCCGGGAGCAAGGTGAAGGCGCTTGGAATATCCAATACTTGGAACGGTATAGAGAAAGTTACCGGTCCAATGTCAATGTCCAGCTCAATCTCTCCTACAACATTCTTGGAGACTCCATCAAATGATCGGATGGTGGCCTTGGATGTCTTCACAAAATCTTCATTGATCCCCAAGCTTCTCAAAGTGCTTAGTGGACACAGGGTTGAAAGCGGAACCATTATCAATCAAGACGTGAGGAACCTCCTTTCCGTGACACCTCACGGCTATGTAAAGGGCTTTGTTGTGAACTCGCCCTTCTTTCGGGAAGTCTTCGTCCGAGAAGGATATCTCGGTCCTTCGTAAGGATAGCACCCACAAAGTCTCCCAATTGCACTTCGTTAATTGTCTCGGAACATGCACCTCATCCAAAGCACCTTCAAAAGGGCGTCTTTGTGCTTTTCGAATTTTTGAAGAGATCCAAGAAGGAAATCGTGCGGGCATCTTCCGCAGTTGGTCAACGACATCATATTCACTGGTCCTCACGACCGATTGCAACTTCTCAACCTCTTCCGCAGCTTGGGATTCTCTTTTCGAGAATCCACTTCTCTCGGGGGATAACATCTTCCGGATCTCATTATGGCGTCAATCTCGCCCGTTCCATAATCCCAATGAAGCGCCCTTGAGTTGTACTCTTCCACGGGCGGTAATTTAATCCTCACCGGTATGATCTTTTTCTGGTAGTGATTCGGGATGTTGATGGTTTTTCTGAACTAGAAGCTTCTAACTCCCAGCTATCAACTTTGTTCAAATCAATCACGAAACGAATTGGGGCATCTATCATCCCAATCATCTCATCCTCATGAACCTCCTCGGGGTTATGTTCGGACCGGGCCTTATCGGCGTGGCGTTTTCTTCATCCGGGATCTCTCTGCCTTTCCCTTTTGACTCTTAGGATAATCCCCTCAATTCTCATACCAATCTCCACCATATGTTGGAACGACGAGTAAGTGTATGCATACATGCGATCAAAGTATTCCGCCGGAAGTGACTTCAGATACGAACTCCAACATTTCTCTCTCGACAAGTGGCGGTTGTACCATCACAGCGTGTTTCTTCCACCTCCTAGTGAAGAGTTCAAAACTTTCGTCTTCCCCTTTCCGGATATTCAACTGATTAGCCTTAGTGAAATAACCCTCGATTCCAGCTTCAAAGTGTCGTATGAAGTGCTCGATAAATCCTCCCGACTCGGGACCCGGCCTAGATCGATTGATTGAAACCATACCAGCGTGAGGCCCATTAAACTTTGTCCAAAGTTCCGGATCGGTGTTTCGTCATCTTCATGGTGGCCAACCATTTGGCGAAGATAGTATGAGACATGCGCCGGAGGACACCCTGGCGCCATTATACTTCGTGCGGAAGACCACCCTCGGGTTCACACCTTGAGGCGGGACATTTCTCGCTTGGGTGAGTGGCGTAATCAGCTCCTTCAACTCATCCATTTTCCTCGACACGTCATCTCCTTGCTCTTGTAGTAGAGCGATCTTTCGATTCTCGTGTTTCCATGGCCCGCCGTATCTCCGAGAATCTGCATATTCTCTTCTATTCTTGTGGCGTTGTTCCCGGCCATTAATTGCGATAATTCCGCTACCATAGTCGTCAAATGACGTATATGCGTCTCCAGATTAGAAAGTCGCATATCAACCTCTTGGTTCCTCTGTTCATCCCGAGGAGCCGCTTGGTCCTTAACTTCATCGATCGTTCCCACAAATTCGTCACTTGTGGGGTCATCCATTCCACCCCACCCATCGGGGACTACATCTCCGTAATTGACAAAGAAACTCGGGGCGCCGAATATAGCACTTTAAAGTTGTACCCACCACTATCTTCCCCCGGGTTATCAACTATTTCGCCCCTCTCTAGGGCTTTCTCGCAAAAATCTCCTGTCGCCCCGGCGGGCCTTATCCGGACGGACTTCATATTCGTCTATCTCTTCAATTTCTTGACCATCTTTGACGCTCATCAAATATCCCGAGGGTATTTTCAAAAGAGCTCCCCTCGTAGGTTTCATTGCGAACTCCTCGATGAAGCATGTTCACCGCCACGTAGGTCCCCTTGAAAGCGACATTTTCCATTCTTCCTATGACGCCCAAGCTAATTAATTTTTCCAAGCAAGTTTCTTTTTGCTCCCGGGAAATACTCTCTCCTTCCGGGTATTGCGAGGCTAATGTCAAGACATCCCGCATTTTATCCATATTCACTATGAACTCCAGAACCTCTTCCTCTTCATCTCCAAAGATCGCGTTCACCTCACGATGCTCGGGTAGCGGGTTCCGCTGCACATTCGGTTCAGCTTTATCAAATTCCAGAACTTTTCCGTCGATCAATGCTTGCACCTTGAATTTCAGAGCGAGACAGGTTATCCGCGTTATGCCCCCTTTCTCCCATATGGTATACGCATGTCCGGGTCTCATCATACCCAGGAAATCTTGGCGGGTGAGCTCGAGGTGGCTCTTTTGCAACTAAACGATTCTCCAAAAGCATGGGTAACAACTTGGATAAGGGTCGGGGTAGTGGGGTGAAAACAACCGGGTTTTTCTTTCGAATTCCGGTGGGTTGGAAGCGGTCCAGGAGGACGTTCCTTGGGTAGGAATTGAAGGCGAGAAATTTCGGGCTTTGGCGGATTAGGGACAAAAGCTACTTCTCCGGTTTGCTCCCTAATATCCCTTCTCAAAGGGTATTGGCGTTTGAAAGGCGCCTCGGGTATCTTCTTCTCTCTCGGTGCCCACTCATGACGCTCCGCCACCTTGATCGGGTGTGCAAATGTCGACACCCGGAGGTGTTCAGCTTGTCGAAAAATTCAAACGGAAGGGCCTTGAGAAACGGATCTATTAGTTCATCTTCCGGGACGGGCGGTTTTACTTGCACAGCCGGTGCTCTCCATCTCTGGGCGTAGGCGCGAACGGCCTCGCTCTTTCCTTTTACTTGTCCTTAAAAGGTCCTCTCTAGTTAGGGGCGGTCAAAGTGTTAAACTTGTATTGCCGAAGGAACTCGTCCGCCGGTTTATCCCAATCGGCGAGCCTCTCTGGCTCCAATTCAATGAACCACGCTAGGGCTGCCCCGGATAGGCTTTCCTGGAAAGTGTTAACCAGTAGTGGAATGTTGTCGGAGAACTGCGACATTCGATGCAAGTAATACTTCAAGTGCGCCTTGGGACACCCGGTCCCATTATATCTTCTTACAAAGTCCGGCTCCTTGTAATCAGCGGGAACCTCTATCTTTTCGAACGGTGCAACCTTGTCGAATCTCGAGAGCTCATAACCTTGAACAGAGGAATAGGGCTAACGAGCCGATCCCTCCTTTTTATAGGCATATATATATATGGGGGATCGCGAGTCTCTCCCAAGACCCATTACTCGAATCGCGATGTCGGGTAAAATTTTTTAAATATCGAAATTTGACCTTGTGTGGTCGGGTGGCATGTGCGAGATGTACATGCAATTTGGAGTCGCCACCGATCGATTTATTGGAAGGTACGATCGGAAAACCTTACCGAGCGGTCGGGAGAAACCGTTCGGTTCCGCGAAAACCGTAGATTTTGGGTCCGGGATTTGGTTACGCCAAATTTCAAATTTGACGCCCTTTCGGTTACCGATGTTGATTGTTTTTCTAACCTAGGAATCCATGCGAGATGTAATATCGGGTGAGGTAGGTCCTAACAATTCTAAGTTTTCATACGGATGGGAATTTTCTATCCTAATCAATCACAATCGGAAAAATTAATGCGCAATCAAAATCATTACAAACAAACAAATCAATCAAATCAAGGTTCGATATGTATAAAATGGCCCTATCGGCCCATACAAAAATCAAATTTGGGTGTCGGGGTGACTTGGGTAAAAATTTGGGGCGAATGGCCCTGAAGGGTAGAATGGTCATTTTTCGGGTTTGGGACCGAAAATCACAAAATTTCGATTTGGCCAGTTGAATGTGACCATTTCTCATTTTTTGTGATTTTCTTGAATTTTTCTAATTTTTTTATTTTTTTTGGAATTTTTATTTATTTTTCAAAAATATTGGAAATTTTTCGGATCGAAATTAATCGACCCTCGAAGTCTCAAAAATTTTCGATCCAGACTTTATGAGTCCCGAATCGATCTACGAATTTTTAGAAATTTTTATGAAAATCGGGAATTTTTATGAATTTTCTAAGTATTTTTACAATTTTTTTGGATTTTTGGAAATTTTCTTTTTATTTTTTATTATTTTTTTTATTATTAAACCGGACCGGGTCAACCCGGTCAACGACCGGTCAACCCGGTCCGACCGCTCACAAACCCGCCTACAACACCAAAACGACACCGCATATGCATTTTCTATTTATTTTCGATTTTCTAATATCTATTCCTAATATTCGAATATACTAAAATAGAACGGACATTGAGATCAACTCCTGGATCAATCTCGCCCGTCGACTCCTTCTCTCGGACAAAACGGCGACGTTCTAGCCTTCGTATTCAAAAACGACGCCGCTTCGGGTATTGAAATAAACGGCCACGATCCGAACTAAAATCTAATCTAAGCCGTTCGTCCTACTCGGACTAAAACGACGTAGTACCAATTAAAAGCACGGACGGCCACGATCTAACCTAGATCTAATCTCGCCCGTTCGTTCGTCTCTCGCTAAAACGACGCCGAATCAACTATAAGCACGGACGGCCAGGATCTAAACCGGACTCAATCTCGGCCATCCATTCCATACGAAGAACAAAACGACGACGCATTTGGCCCCTTTACTCCGAACGACGTCGCCTTCTTAATGACCTAGACGACGACGTTTCTTCATTTTTTATTTCTATCTTATATACAAAATATCTAAAAAACACCAAAAAAATGGATCCAACGGCCCGAAATTAAACCTATCTAATTTTCCCCACCGTTGGATCAAAGCCGATCGGGACCATTCGCGCCAACGACCAAGCCACCTCAAGCATGAACTGGACCTATCACCGAACGACACCTAGGACGCCGACTTGTTGACCCGACACGTAAGCATCGTCGTCTTCAACCTCTCGACGACGCGACGAACGGCCGAGGTTTCCCGGCGAGATCCAACGGTGAAACCTCGGCCGATCAACCTCAAACCAACGCCAATCTACTTGTTTTTACATCCAGATTAACATACTCTAAGATCAAACAATTTCAACGGCTAAATCATAGGAATCGAGCTACGCACGGTCACGGCATTCTGAATATCAATCGCGAAATACAGAGCATAACAATCAAATCCAAGCTTCATACATCCATAAATCGAGTTGAGGATACTCACCTCAGGCTCCGATCGAGCCCGGAGTTGCCAGATTTGCCTGGCCGAAGATCGGCCGAACCGCGGAATGTTGGAGGTTTGATTCGGGTGACTCGGGCGAAATCAATGCAGAAAAAGGATGCGATCATGGTCGGAGAGGTTCAAGGATGGAAACGCACATGCTAATTTCAATAATCGTGCAGGTGTGAGTGTGATGCCATAGATGTGCAGAATGAAGCTTTTGAAGTCGACTCACCGATTTTGAAGGTTTCGAGCTAATCCGGAGGCCGCGATCGCTTCTCCAAGGTTCGGGCAAGCTTCCCGAAGTAGCGGCGAGGTTCGATTCTCTCTCGGATTGCCTTCGCGAAGAACTCACGGACAGAGCTCAAACCTTCGATCGCTCGGGCGAGAAGGTGAGCTCTCCTTCGCTTTCTCTCTCTCTCTATCTCTATTCTGTTGCTCGGGCGAGCAAATGAACCTCTCTCTAGTCCGGAATCTTCTTGTTCCTTTTATACTCGGATTTGAATTTGCGCGCGTCCGGTGCTTGAGTCGGTGATGCTTCGCACGTGGCAACACGTGCCAATGAGCCGCCCGGACGGTGACGGAATCGGTTAGGATTCCGTCCCCGTCCGTTAGTCCTCCAATTTGCCACAAACGAGCATAGATTTGACACGGTTTGGGGATTTGTTGACTTTCGGATACCGCCACCTTTGACCGGCGATTTCGCCGTGCTCCGGCGGCCATTGGCCGTGCCGCCGTGGCAATCGACGACCCTAGACCTCGAGGATCAAAAGCCCCAAGTTAATTGATTCAATTATGGTCATATTGACCTCCAATTTGTCCATTGAAATCCAGCTCGCAAACCCGCAAAATGCACAAGCTCGGTGAAGGAGATGATATTGTTCCGGACCGGTTCAGCCGGTCCGACTCGATCCGACCGGTCCGAACCTGGTTCGGACAATAAATCACGTAGAATTTTCAAAATTAATTGAAATTGAGTGAGGATTTTTGCAATTAAACTTCAAAATTGGACTTAGGGGCCTGAATTCTACATAAAAATGTGATTTTGCCCAAAATTTCTTATCAATTTGCACAAAAACCCCAAATTTTTCTAAAATCCCAAATTGGGGAAATGTTCAATTGAGCGTCAATTCGACCAAATTGGATCATGAGACCTATCCCAATCGATTCATAATGTTCAAAAACCTTAGGGGTAGTCCAATTGTGTATAGAAAGTTCCCCAATTGAAAGTAATTTCAAAAATTGTAAAGTTGAGGGACTTAATTGCAAAAAATTTGGGAATTCTTGTCTAATTCACGCAATTCGTGCAATTGAGGGTGCAATTGACCAAATTGAAGTTCAAAGGGACCACAATTGAATGTCTAGACTCCAAATGTGCAAAAATTGCAAATAAAAAGACTCAATTGGTATTTTTTATGCAAATTCAACCTTAGGCATTGTGAAGAAACGCCTAAGATTAAACTCAATTTTTGATTTTTCTTGAGGTCAATATTAAAAGGGAATTAAAACAAAAATATTGAACATTTTTCTGTATTTTTGCGACCTCGAAAAGTATTTTTTATGAATTTTTCAAGTATTTTCCTATTTTCGAAAATATTAAAAAAAATGCGAAAAACATGAAAAATTATTTTTTGTTCCAAATTGGTTCCTTATGCTTGGCCAAGGCTTCCAATGTTGAATTTATAATTTTTATTTTTTTGTGAATTTTTAATGAATTTTGGAAAATAAAACTAAAGGAAAACCGACTAAAAATTCAGGTGTCAACTGCGATGCTCAGGTAGAGGGTTCCGTTGCACATTCGGTTCAGCCTTATCAAACTCTAGGACCTTTCCATCAATCAACGCTTGTACCTTAAACTTGAGAGCGAGACAATTGTCCACATTGTGCCCCCTTTCTCCCATATGGTATGCACATGTCTAAGTCTCATCAAACCCAGGAAATCTTGGAGGATGAGCTCTAGGTGGCTCTTTTGCAACTAGGCGATTCTCCAACAGCATGGGTAGTAATTTAGATAACGGTCGGGGTAAAGGGGTAAAAACAGGTTGATTTCTTCTTCTAGGTTCCGGTGGTTTAGAAGCGGTCCGAGAAGACGTTCCTTGGATACGGGTGGAAGATGAGAACTTTTTGGGCTTACGCGAGTTTGGGACAAAAGCCACTTCTCCAGTTTGCTCCCTATTGTCCCTTCTCAAAGGGTATTGCCGCCTGAAAGGTGCTTCGGGTATCTTCTTCTCTCTTAGTACCCATTCATGACGTTCTGCCACCTTGATCGGGTGCGCAAACGTCCGACACCTGTTGACACCCGATTTTTAATCAGTTTTCCTTTAGTTTTATTTTCTAAAATTCACAAAAAATCAAAAAAATTAAAAAAATCAACATTGGAAGCCCTGGCCAAGCTTAAGGAACCAATTTTGAACAAAAAATAATTTTTCATATTTTTCACATTTTTTAATATTTTCGAAAAATAGGAAAATATTAGAAAATTCATAAAAAATGCTTTTCGAGGTCACAAAAATACAAAAAAATGTCCAATATTTTTCATTTAATTCCCTTTTCATATTGACCTCATAAAAAATTGAAAATTGAATCCAATTTTAGGTGTTTCTTCATAATGCCTAGAGTTGAATTTGCATAAAAAATACTAATTGAGTATTTTTATTTGCAATTTTTGCACATTTTGTGTCTTGACATTCAATTGCAGTCCCTTTGAACTTCAATTTGATCAATTACACCCTCAATTGCACGAATTACATAAATTGGACAAAATTTCTAAAGATTCTTTGCAATTTAGTCCCTCAATTTGCCAATTTTTGAAATTACTTTTAATTGAGGGACTTTCGTGGCAAAATTGGACCGTCCCCCTAGGTTTTTACACATCCTGAATCAATTGGCATAGGTCTCATGGTCCAATTTGATCAAATTGACACTCAATTGAACTTTTCCCCAATTTGCCAACTTAGAAAAATTTGGGGTTTTTGTGCAAATTGATAGTAAATTTTGGGCAAAATTGCATTTCTAGATAATATACAGGCCCCTAAGTGCAATTTTGAGGTTTAATTGCAAAAATTCCCCATCAATTTTGATTAATTTTGAAAATTTTGGGAAATTCAATGTCTGAACCGATTCGGACCCGGTCGACCATTGGTCGAACCGGTCCGACCGGCTCAAACAGTGTCGTCTTCTTCCTCGGGGCATTTGCACGCATGAACAGTGCTTGGCCGAGATTCAAGGATCAAATTGACATGCCAATTGGTGATAATCGGAGCAATTAACTTAGGCGTTTTGTTCCCCAGGTCAATATGCATCGATTGAGCCCAACATCAAGATCAATGGCCGCCGGAGAAGCTCCGGCGAGCCGATCAAAGTCACGGCTACTTGGAAAAGTCAACGTGGGCAAACCAGAGCTCAATTTGTGCGCATTTTGGTTCGACGGCAGGCCAAATAGACGTGGACGGAGTTCTAACTAACTTCGTCACCGTCCGGCGACCTAAAATCATGTGGGCGCACGTGATTACCTCGCCGACTCAAGTGTCCGTGCGCGCCCAAATTCGAAAATGAGTATAAATAGCTCGAGAAGGTTCTGGATGAAGAGGAGGCTCATTGAGGGCTCATTTGTGCTCGCAAGATCAAACATATTAGAGAGAGAGAGAGAGGGAGTTAGAGAGAGAGACGAACTCTCGCGTGACACCATCGCCGGAGCTTCAAGCTCGGAGTGCAAGTTGGTCGGCCAGCTAGTTCAGGCCAAATCGGAGTGCTGATTCACTTCCAGAAGCTTCCCGCTACCTCGGAGAAGCGATCGCACTCGATCAATTGGCATGAGATCGCCCAAATCGATGAGTCCACTCCGCGACAATCTCCCCGTGCGATCATGGCATCCTCTTGTTCCTAGCATGATTAGTGAAATTATCGTGTGCATTTTCATCCTTGAGCTTCACCGACCATAATCGCACTTGGTTTTTGCATCGATTTGTACTGAATCTCCCGAGTCTAGCCTCCAATCTACACCGGTTTGGTCGGACATCGGCTAGGCTATTTTAGCCATTGCGAGCTCGATCTGAGCTCGAGGTAAGTCCTCTCAACACCGTATGATGCTTTCCTGTGAAGGAATTAGCCTATTATACTCTATGCTTCGTGATTGAATTCTGCAACTATGTAACTGTGCAAGCTCGATTTGTGTTGATTATATGGGTGAAATAATGTAATTTTTCGATATGTTGATCTGCTAGTCAAGACGAGTCGTTTGGCGGTGGTCTCGTGCCAATCCGGCGAGATCTCACCGTTAGATCTTGCCGGAGGAATTCTGGCCATAGGTTCGCTCGCGGGCGCGAGGAAGAAGATGAAGACGACGTGGCTCGGTCAAACGGTCAAGGGTCCAAGTGTCGAGCGATCATTGGTCCCGCTTATCGCCGAGTCACCGGGCCGTTATATCGGTTTAGTTGACTCAGCAGATCGGATGGCCAGAATAAATCGAGTCTTTTAATTGTAGGCCGTCGGATCAAATTTTTGAATTTTCGTTTATTATATAGCAAATAAAAAGTAAAAACGTCGTCGTTTAGGTAAGCGGGTGTGCGACGTCGTCTAGGTCATAGGCTAGATGCGTCGTCGTTTAAGTGTTAGAATGGGCGAACGGCTCGGATCGACTTTGAAAATTAATCGTGGCCGTTCCTTTTAGTTGTAGTGCGACGTCGTTTAGAGTAGGAAGTCCAAAGTGTCGTCGTTTTATGTGTGAGGAGAGAGAACGGCTCAGATTGAGCTCGAGGATTCAATCGTAGCCATCCGTGCCATTTAATGGATGCGGCGTCGTTTTATAGCCAGGTAAATCAGCGGTCCATATTAGATTTAGGTTAGATCGCGGCCGTCCATTTGATTAAGGAAGACGGCGTCGTTTTTGAGTGTGCAGACTGGAACGTCCTCGTTTCGTCTAAGAAGAAGTCGACGGCTGAGATTGATCTAGAGATTGATCTCGGCCGTCCATTATTTTCTTTTTTAGTTGAAAATTAGCAAATTAATTCTAAAAATAAAAAAATAGGTAATAATTAGCTAACGTCGTCGTTTTGATGTCGCGCGATGTTCGAGTTGGTTCAGACCGGGTTGACCGGCTTGACCCGGTCTAAAAATATTATAAAAAATAAATAAAAAATACATAAAAATTTCCAAAAATCCAAAAAAAATTGTAAAAATACTTAGAAAATTCATAAAAATTCCCGGATTTTCAAAAAAAAAAAAATATAAAATTTCTAGATCGATTTGGGACTCCTATAGTCTAGATCGAAAATTTTGAGACTTTGAGGGTCGATCTGTGTCGATCCGGAAAATTCCCACTTTTTTAGAAAATAAATAAAAAATCCAAAAAAAATTAGAAAAATTAGAAAAATTCAAGAAAATCACAAAAAAAGGGAAATGGTCACATTCAACTGGGCAAACCTCAATTTTGTGATTCTCGGGTCCCGAACCCCCAAAATGACTATTCTACCCTTCTAAGCCTTCCGCCACAAATTTTCCCGAACCACCCCGGAACTCAAATTTGACATTTCTATATGCCGATAGGGCCATATTAGACATATTGAGCCTTGATTGATTGATTTGATTATGTGCGATTATATTGATTGCGCTTTTGATTTTTTTTTATTGTGACTGCTAGGATAGAAAAATCCCGTCTGCATGAATACCTTAGATCGTTAGAACCTACCCGACCTAAAATTTCGTCTGCATGAATTCATATGTTAGAAAAACACTCAACATCGGTAACCGAAAGGGCGTCAATGTAAATCTTGGCTTAACTAAGTCCCCGGACCCAAAAATCTCTGCTTTTCGCGGAACCGAACGATTTCTCCCGACCGCTCGGTAGGGTTTTCCGATCATACCCTCCAACAAATTGATCGATGGCGACTCCAAAATGAATGTACACTATGCACATGCCACCCGACCACACTAAGTTCGATTTCGATAAAATTTTCTCTACATCGCGATTCGAGTAATGGGTCTTGGGAGAGACCCGCGATCCTAAAAATCCTGCCGACAACCGGGGTTATACCCATATAAAAAGGAGGATCAGCTCGTTAACCTCCACTCGCCCGCGCCGGAAGGAGGGTCGCGACAGATCGGCGACTCCGCTGGGGACAGAACTTATTGTTAAACCATTAAGAGGACTTAAGCCGATAAAAATATTGAGTGTTTTCTAATCCCGTTTTCTGCAGATGCTTTTGAAGGTGAGGTACGTCCATTAACAAAAGTGTTAAATGTTGGTACAGATGGGAGTTATAAGGGGTGGCGTCTATGCTAACCTTTTTGTTGCGTATATGGTGTTTCGAGTTGTGTGTTTATTTATGCACATATTGAAGCGGTGTTTTGAATATAAACTGCTGCGCATGTCTTGCATATTTTGAGGATCACGACACTGCACACACAAGCGCCTAAACCCGAGCCGCGAATCACCCTTATAGGTCGCCATATATAGGGATCGGTATGCGAAGCTCCTGTGTTTGATTGCACTTGGGTTGACCATATTTGATCCCGCTCGTTATGCGAGATTGATGATCCTACCCACTTGTTATTTGATTGCGCTTGTGGGCGGCTCATCGATTCGTATAGCGGGAGCCTCTTTAGGTCCTTACCCGAGCCTTTTTGATTTCTTTAGAGTTGAACCTCACTTGTTTCATGCGCATGTGAAATGGACGGTTGGTATACCTAAAACCAAAAACCCAAAAAAAAAAAAGAGTAACATCGGTTGGTAAGGCTTTTTACCCTCTTTATTTTGAACTTGTAAATTTAAATTTTGCGTATCATGCATTTTCACGACATATCATCACAATTTGTAAGATCGTTTAAGTGATTGGGGTGGAAGGTTGATTTTCCTTTTTAGGATAGATGGCGCCCCGAAGTGATATTGATGTCCCCGATGTATTCACATGGGAGCGGAAGACTATTCGACGCAAGGACCGAGTGCCCGCTACTTTTCGAGTCCTTGGATTTGTCCATGGACGGGAGCTCAACGGACGGAACCGCACTCGTAGCAAGAGTTGCGATTATACTCGTTGTGGACTACATTTGGAACTCAAGTGTGAAAAAGAGAGAATTTGTGAGTTGTACATGAAATTGGCAAGGAAGCCTCGTGCAACCAAAACATCCCCAAAGCACTCCCCAATTAAGAAGAAGGAAGTCATCACCATATCCTCCGATGATGAAGAAGATGTCAAGCTTCCCGAGATAGTGGAGATCTCATCGGATGAGGACACCATTTCGATTGCCTAGTTTAGTGCGACTTTGGGGCATTTCTAGGATTTATTACATTTTGAGTCGATTATGCACTTTCATTTACATCTATTGTCCGAACATCTTTAGATGCTATCATGTTCTATCTCTTTCGACTTTATTGTACTAGACTTGTGAATTTTGTGAGTTGTCAAATTTTAAGTTGTAAAAGTGGCTTTCTACCCCGATTGCACTTAAACGATCCTAATCAATTACATGCCATCTTTGGGTGAGATTTGGTCCATAATTACCCTATTTAGCTTATTTGGGTCAAATGGGAGTAGTTGACCCTCATATTACCAAAAGATGACATGAAATTTGGTTAGAACATTTGCATAACATATCATGCATAGTCATCCGTGGTAATTGACTTTAGGATTATCACTTTGCATTTTTAGATCATGGGGAATGGAGATATCAAAGTCATCCCGGTACCGCGCAAGGAGCTCTCTCCATGGTGGGATCGCCTCGACATAATCAATAAAGCATACGTTGAAGGGCGTTTGGGACGATTAGTGGACTTGATCAAAGTTGAATATCAACCGGCCCTCATTCAAGCATTGGCCAAGGCATGGGACATGCGTACGATGACGTTTAATTTCCAAGATCTTAAATTGACCCCTACACTTGAGGAGTATACCGCTATCATTGGGGCTAAGTTTGATGATCATATAGCTCAACCCCCTCTTGACATGGATTCTACTCGTTCTCTATCAAGCTTTCTTCGTCTCAAAACCTCTGAAATAGAGAAAGTTTATAAGTCCAACTCCGGCAAATTCACATTCTCATTCCTTTTTGACAACTATTCCTCCCTACCCGCCGAAACCGGTCATAAATCGGGAAAGGTGTTTATTTTAGCCATCTTTGCATTCATCCTATTCCCAACCTCTATAACCACTTTTGACCCTTCTATAGTCCATATAGCCGGACAAGCGTGTTGTCGTTGGAATTATTCATACATGATTTTAGCTGAAACCTTTCTCTCCCTAAACTTCCAAAAAGGCCATTTTCCAAGCATCTAATGGACTACTCCACATGTGGTTCACATCTCATATAAAAACTTTCCAACTCCGAGTAGGGTGTTATGAGATCAATGAGCATGTTCACCCTCTTAGATCCTTCCTTAAATACCAATCTCTCGTACCCAAATACTCTTTCAAGAAGTGGGTTGAACTATTGGATAATTTGAAGCCCGAACATATTAGATGGCGTTTGACTTGGCCTAAGATCGTGGAGGCTCGCATCATTGGTGTTGAAGATAGCCTTATCCCCTTAATGGGATGTACCGGCGCTGTGGCTTATTATCCCATTTGAGTGGTGAGACAATTCGG
The DNA here is from genome assembly GCF_020921035.1 of Rhodamnia argentea. Lineage (NCBI taxonomy): Eukaryota > Viridiplantae > Streptophyta > Magnoliopsida > Myrtales > Myrtaceae > Rhodamnia > Rhodamnia argentea. Next base: position 14,605,963 of record NC_063154.1, read on the forward strand.
AGTTTTACAAGAAGTGCCATCGGATGTTTGTCCCGGGATCTTCTCATTTGACATGATACGAGGAAAGCTAACCAAGGAAGCAAAGAAGCTGTATCGAGCCCGAATCAAGCTTATACTTCATGCTTTGAAGAACTCCCCGCTGCAACAAGTTGAATGGCCGGATTATTTGGATGACGAGATGAACATTCATAGAGCCTCCAAGGAGTATATTCAGAAGTTTAAAGAATACCGCCAATCATTGGTTGAGCCATACGTACTCGAGTGCGTATCTCCTCGGATTGTAGAGGTGGAGTCCTACGAGCCCAAGTACATAGTACCGTATGTCCCGGGAGTGGAGCCATACATTCCCGAAGATCCGGAGCAGTGGGTGTTAAAAGAAGGAGAAGACCCATACGTGTGGGATTCCGATGGATCAGAAGAGCAAGAAAAGTGGAAGCGTCCTCGACTTGGATAGATTCATTCCCCCATTTAGATTTTACATATTTGCTATCTTTTAGACACTTTTGAACAATTTGGTCCGTAATGAATATATATTATTCCTTTTTATGAGCATTTCATGCATACATATAGAAAATACAATTACCACGGATCAATATTTCCGAATTTATAAAAGTTCTCAATACCGATTTGATGTTCTGAAAAACAGGTGAGTGATAAAAACGAGGACTCGTAGCAAGACGCGCAAATTAAGAATGGAACAGGAAGAACTCGCACCTCGTGTGGGTAACTTGGAGAACCAAATGAATATGATCGCCACAATGGTGGCGGAAATGAAAGCGATGATGATTGCAAGTCAGGGGAGATACCCCGTTGATCCGAATCCCCAAGCTCCTGCGCGGCTCGTCGATGGAACAAACGCTAATCCAAGACCCGCCGCTAATCCCACTCTAAATCTGGAGCGACCACCCAAGGATTCTCCCGGTTTGATTGATCTAGAAAAGAAGGAGAAGCAAGTCCTCAAAATGGAAGAGGAATTAAAAGGCACGCAAATATCGAGGAATGCTTGGCAAGTCGGGGGTATGAACACTCGAGATTTGATAAGGTCGCACCATTTGAAAAGATCGAGGTTCCTGCTAATTACAAGGAACAATATTTTGTGAGAAAATATAATGGGACCGGGTGTCCCAAGGAGCACCTGAAGTATTATTTGCGCCGAATGTTACGGTTCTCGGACAACATCCCACTCTTGGTTAATACATTCCAAGAAAGCCTATCTGGGGCAGCCCCGGCATAGTTCATCGAGCTTGAGCCGGAGAGGCTCGCCGATTGGGACAAGCTGGCAGACGAGTTCCTTCGGCAATACAAGTTTAACACCCCGACTACCCTCACTAGAGAGGACCTTCCGAGAACCGTAAAAGGAAAGAATGAAGCCTTTCGCGCATACGCTCGGAGATGAAGAGCATTGGCTGTGCGGGTAAAATCGCCCGTCTTTGAAGAAGAACCGATAGACCTCTTCCTCAAGGCATTGCCTTTTGAATACTTCGACAAGCTGAATACCTCCGGGTGTCGGACGTTTGCGCACCCGATCAAGGTGGCAGAATGTCATGAATGGGCACTAAGAGAGAAGAAAATACCCGAAGCACCTTTCAAGCGCCAATACCCTTTGAGAAGGGACAATAGGGAGCAAACTGGAGAAGTGGCCTTTGTCCCAAACCCGCCTAAGCCCAAAAATTTTTCATCTTCCACCCCTACCCAAGGAACGTCTTCCCGGACCGCTTCTAAACCACCATAACCTAGAAGAAGAAATCAACCTGCTTTTACCCCTTTACCTCGGCCGTTATCTAAATTACTACCCATGCTGTTGGAGAACCGCCTAGTTGCAAAAGAGCCACCTAGAGCTCATCCTCCAAGATTTCCCGGGTTTGATGAGACTCAGACATGTGCATACCAAATGGAAGAAAGGGGGCGCAACGTGGACAATTATCTCGCTCTCAAGTTTAAGGTACAAGCGTTGATTGATGGAAAGGTCCTAGAGTTTGATAAGGCTGAACCGAATGTGCAACAGAACCCTCTACCCGAGCATCGCGAGGGGAACGCGATTTTTGAAGGTGAAGAGGAAGATATTCAAGAGTACATAATGGATGTGCGTAAGATGCAAGACATCCTAGAGTTGGCCTCACAATACCCGGAAGGGGAAAGTATTTCCCGGGAACAAAAGGAGGCATGCTTGGAGAAGCTAATTAACCTAGGTATCATTGGAAGAATGGAAGATTCCTCTTTCAAAGGAACCTACGTCACTATAGATATCTTTGCTGAAGAGTTCACAATGAAGGCTACAAGAGGAAAAACCTGGAGAGTTCCATTAGGGTACTTGATGAATATCCGGGATAGCCAGGAAATTGAAGAGATAGACGAATATGAAATCCGCCTGGACAAAGCCCGCAGAGGCGATAGAAGATTTTTGCAAAAGGCCCTAGAAAGAGGAGAAATAGTGGATAACCTCGGAGAAGATAGTGGCGGTTACAACTTTAAAGTTTTGTATTCGGCACCCCCAAGCTTTTTCGTCGATTCTGGAGAAATAATTCCCGACGGGTGGGGCGGCATGGATGATCCCGAAAGTGAAGAATTTGTGGGAACGCTTGATGAAGCTAAGAATCAAGAGACTCCTAAGAATGAACAGGTGAATCGGGAGTCCAACGTGCGACTTTCTAATCTGGAAACTCACATACGTCATTTGACGACGATGGTGGTAGAATTATCTCGGTTGGTGACTAAGAGTAACGCCACAATCGTAGAAGAGAATATGCAGATTTTGGAGATACGACGAGCCGTGGAGATGCAAAATCGAAAGATCGCTCTACTGCAAGAGCAAGGGAAGGATGTATCAAGGAAGATGGATGAGTTGAAAGAACTGGTTACGCTACTCACTCAAGCAAGAAATGTTCCGCCCCAAGGCATGAACCCGAGAGTGACCTTCCGCACAAAGTATAATGGCGCTGGGTGTCCTCTGGCGCATATCTCATATTATCTCTGCCAAATGGTTGGCCATCATGAAGATGACAAAACGCTGATTTGGAATTTTGGACTTAGTTTGGCGGGCCCCGCACCGGTGTGGTTCCAATCAATCGATCCGGACTGGGTCCCGAGTTGGAAGGATTTATCAGAGCACATTATACGGCACTTCGAAGCCGGAATCGGAGGGTACTTCACTAAATCTAATTTGTTGAACATCAGAAAAGAGGAAGATGAGAGTTTTGAACTCTTCGCTAGGAGATGGAAGAAACATGCTGCGATGGTGCAACCACCGCCGTCCGAAAGGGAGATGCTGGAGTTCGTGCTTAAGTCACTTCTGGCGGAATATTTTGATCGCATGTATGCATACACGTATTCTTCATTCCAACATCTGGTGGAGATTGGCATGAGGATTGAAGGAATTATCCCGAGAGTTAAAAGAGAAAGGCAAAGGCATCTGGATGAAGAAAACGCCACGCCGGTAAGGCCATGTCCGGAACACAACTCTGACGAAATTCATGAAGATGAGATGATCGGAATGGTAGATACTCCAATTTGTTTTGTCATTGATCCGAATAAGGTGGATAATTGGGAAGCATCCGCCTCGGAAAAACCGTCAACCTCTAAATCACCTCGGGAAGAGATCGGACCAGTGAAGATTAAATTGCCGCATGTGGAAGAGTATAACTCGAGGGCGGTTCATTGGGACTATGGAACAGGCGAGATTGATGCTATAATGAGGTCGGGAAGATGTTATCCACCAAGAGAAGCGGATTACGAAAAGAAAGTCCCAACTACAGAAGAAGTTGAGAAGTTGCAATCGGTCTTGAGAACCGGTGAATATGAGGTCGTCAACCAATTGCGGAAAATGCCAATACTGATTTCTTTGTTAGATCTCTTCAAGAATTCGGAAAAGCACAAGAATGCTCTCCCGAAAGTACTGGATGAGGTGAATGTCCCGGAGACCATTAACGAATTTCAGCTCGGAGACTTCGTGAGAGCTATCCTCTTGAAAGACCAGATATCCTTCTCGGATGAAGATTTCCCAAGGGAAGAGCGTGTGCATAATAAAGCCCTTTATATTGCCGTGAGGGGCCACGGGAAGGAGGTTCCCCACGTTCTAATGGATAATGGCTTGGCCTTCAATCTCTGTCCTCCGAGCACTTTGAGAAGCCTGGGGATAAACGAAGATTTCGTGAAGACATCCAAGGCCACTATCCGATCATTTGACGGAGTCTCCAAGAATGTAGTGGGAGAAATTGAGCTGGACATCTCTATTGGACCGGTGACCTTCTCTGTACCGTTTCAAGTGCTGGACATTCCTAGTGCCTTCACCTTGCTTCTTGGAAGACCGTGGATTCACGTGTCCGGGGCGATACCTTCCTCTTTGCATTAAAAGGTAAAATTTGTAGTCAAGGGCTAGCCGATCACCGTCCATGGCGAAACGGGGCATCGGGCTTCTTTAAAAGGGATGGTCCCATACATCGAACCCTCAAAGGAGGAAGAGCCGAGTTATCATACTTTTAATATCGTATCTCTCATGCATGTATCGCCGGATACAAAAATAGCTACACCAAAGCTTTCAAAACCTGCGACTATGGCGGGAAAGGTGCTACTTTCAAATGGTTTTATTCCGGGAGCCGGATTAGAGAAGCACGGTCAGGGAATCCTTAACCCTTTGAATTTGAGCTCGAATGACCACTGTTGACACCCGAATTTTTCAATCGGTTTTCCTTTAGTTTTATTTTCCAAAATTCACTAAAAATTCACAAAAAATTAAAAAATTAAAAAATCAACATTGGAAGCCTTGGCCAAGCTTAAGGAACCAATTTGGAACAAAAAATAATTTTTCATATTTTTCGCATTTTTTTAATATTTTAGGAAAATAGGAAAATACTTGAAAATTCATAAAAAAAATACTTTTCGAGGTCACAAAAATACACAAAAATGTTCAATATTTTTCATTTAATTCCTTTTTCATATTGACCTCAAGAAAAATTGAAAATTGAGTTCAATTTTAGGTGTTTCTTCACAATGCCTAGAGTTGAATTTGCATAAAAAAATACAAATTGAGTCATTTTATTTGCAATTTTTGCACATTTGGAGTCTAGACATTCAATTGTGGTCCCTTTGAACTTCAATTTGATCAATTGCACCCTAAATTGCGCGAATTGCACGAATTAGGCCAAATCCCCAAAATGTTTACAATTTAGTACCTCAAATTGGCCAATTTTTGAAATTACTTTTAATTGAGGGACTATTATGGTAAAATTGAACTGTTACCTTATGTTTTCATACATTTCAAATTGATTGGCATAGGTCTCATGGTCCAATTTTATCAAATAGACATCCAATTGAACATTTCCCTAATTTGGGCAAATTGAAAAATTTGGGGTTTTCATAGAAATTGAGGTGAAATTTTGGGCAAAACCACTTTTTTAGATAATATTCAGGGTCCTAAGCCCAATTTTGAGGTTTAATTGCAAAAATTCCCAGTAAATTTGGATTAATTTTGAAAATTATGCAAGAATTCTTGCCTCAACCGGTTCGGACCGGTCTGACCGACGGTCGGATCGGTCGAACCGGTCCAACACGATATCATCTTCCCCAAATTCAACCGTGCCATTTGCAGGTCAACGATGGACTTTGACGATCAAATTGGAGTTCAATTCGTGCTTAATTGGATCAATAAAGGTGGGGCTTTTGCTCCTCAAGTCAATGTCCGTTGATTGCCACCGGCGGCACGGCCAATGGCCGCCGGAGCGCGGCGGAATCGACGGTCAAAGTCGCCGGCGTCCGAAAGTCAACAAATCCTAGAATATGAGCAATTGGCACTTGTTTAGTGACTAACGGAGGCTCGACGGACTTGTACGGAATCCTAGTGATTCCGTCACCGTCCGGCGAGCCAGAAATCACGTGATTGCACGTGATTCACCTCGCCGACTCAAGCGCCCGCGCGCGCATTTTTTCAAACCAAGTATAAAAGCGTGGAGAGGATTCTAGAAAGGGGGAGAGGTTCATTCTATCGCTCGTCCACCAACAGAATAGAGAGAAAAAGAGTGAGAGATAGAGAGAGAGGCTCTGCGCGACACTCGCCGGAGCTTCGACCGAAGCCGTGAGACTTCGCCGCCGCCGATTCCGGCCAAATCAGGCCACCGGACCGCCGCAGGAAGCTCACCCGCACTTCCTAGAGTCGATCGAGCCAGCTCACTTGGCCAGAAACTTCAAAAAACGGTAAGTCGCCTTCTCAATTTCTTGACCGTGCAATGATGGCATCTCGGGCTCACGAGCATAATCTTTTCAATTATTGTGTGCCTTTTCATCCTTAAACCTTACCGACCACGATCGCACCTTCTTTTCGCATCGATTTCGCCCGAGTAACCTGATTCGAGCTTCCAACATATCGCGGTCCGGCCGAACTCGGCCGGACAAATCTGCAACTCCGGCTCGATCGGAGCTCGAGATGAGTATCCCTACCTTGATTTGTACATGCTTGAAGCTTAGATTTGATTGTTATGATCTGGTTTGTGTGTTTGAACTTGACGATGCCGTGATTGTGCGAGTTCGATTTGTGATGATTCTGTCCATGAAATCATATGATTTTGAGATATGTTAGTCTAGAGGTTGTTTGGAATCGATCGCCGTTGGTTTGAAACTTTTCCGGCGAGATCTTACCGTTGGATCTCGCCGAAGAGTTTCTGATCGTCCATTGAGTGTCGTCTTTGCGGAGAAGACGAAGCCGACCCGGCACGGTCAACAAGTCGGCGGCCTACGTGTCATCGTTTGATAGGTCTGGGGCGTCGTTGACTCGGCTCGGCCGTTGGAGCGAGCGAGCGGAGTCAGCTCCGATCCGACGGTCCGGATTAATAGATAGGTTTGATTATGGACCGTCGGATCGTTATTTAGTATTTTCGGATATTAGGATATTATGAAGAAAATGCAAAAAAAATCGAAAACTGCGTCGTTTAATGTAGATAATGCGACGTCGTTTAGGTGTTAGATAGGATAAACGGCCCCGATTAGCTCTGCGATAGATCGTGGCCATTGAAGGTTTTGATCAATGTGACGTCGTTTAAGGCTAGAAGGCGGATTCGACGTCGTTCTCTACATAGGCGGTATGGACGGTCTAGATTAGAGTTAAGTCTAAATCGTGGCCGTTTATTTGTTGAGCAACACGGCGTCGTTTTGATTTTAGGTCGGCCAACGGTTGAGATTAGATGCGGATTAGATCGTGACCGTCCGTTTGATTAGGCAATGTGACGTCGTTTTAGTATGGTAGGCCGAAGCGTCGTCGTTTTATATAGGGGATAGTCGACGGTTGAGATGGATTCAAGATTTAATTTCGGCCGTCCGTTTTGTTTTTAGTATATTTGAGTATTGGAAAATTAATATTAGAAAATCAAAAAATATAGAAATTTGTAGAAAATACGTATACGGCGTCGTTTTAGTGTTGCGAGCGGGTTCGTGGGCGGTCGGACCGGGTTGACCGGTCGTTGACCGGGTTGACCCGGTCCGATTCATTAATAAAAAAATAATAAAAAAGTAAAAAAGAAATTTCCAAAAAATCCAAAAAATTGCAAAAAATACTTAGAAAATTCATAAAAATTCCCAGATTTTCATAAAAAATTTCTAAAAATTCCTAGATCGATTTGGGACTCATAAAGCCTGGATCGAAAATTTTGACACTTCGAGGGTCGATTAATTTCGATCCGGAAAATTTCCAATATTTTTGAAAAATAAATAAAAATTCCAAAAAAATAGAAAAAATTAGAAAAATTCCATAAAATCACAAAAAATGGGAAATGGCCACATTCAACTGGCCCGACCCCGATTTTGTGATTTTCGGGTCCCGACTCCCAAAAATGACCATTCTACCCTTCCGGGCCTTCCGCCCCAAATTTTCACCAAATCACCCCGAAATCCAAAATTGATTTTTGTGTGGGCCAATAGGGCCATTTTAGACATATCAAACCGTGATTGATTGATTTGATTGCTTGTAATGATTTTGATTGCGCATTAATTTTTCTGATTGTGATTGATTAGGATAGAAAATTCCCATCCGCATGAAAACTTAGAATTGTTAGGGCCTACCTCACCCGATATTACATCCGTATGAATTCTTAGGTTAGAAAAACAATCAACATCGGTAACCGAAAGGGCGTCAAATATGAAATTTGGCGTAACCAAGTCCCCGGACCCAAAATCTACGGTTTTCGCGGAACCGAACGGTTTCTCCCGACCGCTCGGTAAGGTTTTCCGATCGTACCTTCCAATAAATCGATCGGTGGCGACTCCAAATTGCATGTACATCTCGCACATGCCACCCGACCACACAAGGTCAATTTCGATATTTGATAAATTTTACTCGACATCGCGATTCGAGTAATGGGTCTTGGGAGAGACCCGCGATCCTTAAAAAAAAACCCCGCCGACAACCGGGGGTCCTATAAAATTTATAAAAGAGGAGGATCGGCTCGTTAACCTCTTCGCCGGACGGACGGAGGGTCGCGACAGACCGGCGACTCCACCGGGGAAATATAAGAGGACTTAAGCCGATAAAAATGTTGATTGTTTTCTAACCTCGTCTTCTGCAGATGCTCTTGAAGATGAGGTACGTCCACTAATAAAAAGTGTTAAATGTTGATGCAGATGGGAGTTATAAGGGGTGGTTGTTGACACCTGAATTTTTAATCAGTTTTCTTTAGTTTTATTTTCCAAAATTCATTAAAAATTCACAAAAAATTAAAAAAATTATAAAATCAACATTGGAAGCCTTGGCCAAGCATAAGGAACCAATTTGGAACAAAAAATAATTTTTCATGTTTTTCGCATTTTTTTTAATATTTTTGAAAATAGGAAAATACTTGAAAAATTCATAAAAAATACTTTTCGAGATCGCAAAAATACAGAAAAATGTTCAATATTTTTCTTTTAATTCCTTTTTCATATTGACCTCAAGAAAAATCAAAAATTGAGTTCAATTTTAGGTGTTTCTTCATAATGCCTAAGGTTGAATTTGCATAAAAAATACCAACCGAGTCTTTTTATTTGCAATTTTTGCACATTTTAAGTCTAGACATTCAATTGCAGTCCCTTTGAGCTTCAATTTGATTAATTGCACCCTCAATTGCACGAATTGCGCGAATTAGACAAAAATCCCCAAATTATTTGCGATTAAGTCCCTCAACTTGCCAATTTTTGAAATTAATCTTAATTGAGGGACTATCATGGTAAAATTGGACTGTCACCCTATGTTTTCATACATTTAGAATTGATTGGAATGGGTCTCATGGTCCAATTTGGTCAAATTGACACTCAATTGAACTTTTCCCTAATTTGGGCAAATTGAAAAATTTGGGGTTTTCATGTAAATTGATGGGAACTTTTGGGAAAAACTACTTTTTTAGATAATATTCAGGCCCCCGAGTTCAATTTTGAAATTTAATTGCAAAAATTCCCAGCCAATTTGGTTTAATTTTGAAATTTGCATAAAATTCACTTTATCGAACAGGTTCGGGTCGGCTCGATCGCCGGTCGGACCGGGCTGAACCGGTCCCGAACAGTACTTCATCTTCCCCAAATTCACCCGTGCCATTTGCGGGTTCAACGATGGACTTTGACGATCAAATTGGAGTTCAATTCGTGCTTAATTGGATCAATAGAGGTGGGGCTTTTGTTCGTCAAGTCAAGATCCGTCGATTGCCACCGGCGGCACGGCCAATGGCCGCCGGAGCACGGCGGAATCGATAGTCAAAGTTCCCGGCGACCGAAAGTCAACCATTTCAAAACCAAGTGCAATTCTTGCTCGTTTTTGACTCAACGGACGTCTAATGGACTTGGACGGAATCCTAGTGATTCCGTCACCGTCCGGCGGGCCCGAAATCACGTGGGCGCACGTGAATCACCCTCGGCCAGCTCACGCCCGACGCGCCAAATTTCAAAAGCTCACTATAAAAGCCCGAGGAGGATTCTAGAACGGAGGAGGCTCATTTGTTCGCTCAACACACCGTAATAGAGAGAGAGGGAGTTAGAGAGAGAGAGAGAGCTCTCGACGTCCGCCATTGGTGAAGGTTTGAGCGACTACGTGGATTGCTCGTCAAGCCAATCCAGAGCAAATCGAGCTTCGCAATCCACTTCGGAAGCTTCACACGAGCTCCGGAAAGCGACCGAGCCATTTGGATTAGCCTGCGATCTCCAAATCGGGTAGGTCGAACTTCCGATTCCTCCACCGAGCATCAATGGCATCGTCTTGTTCCGAGCACGATTTTTGAAATTATTGTATGCGTTTTGCTTCCCGAACTACGCTGACCACTTCCGCATATCCATTCCGCCTCGATTTTGCATAAATACCTCCGATCGAGTCCGCGAAATCCAACCTCCATGGCCGAACACCGGTCGAAGCTTGCCTAGGCGATTCTAGGCCAAACCAGTCGACTCGACCTGCGGGTAAGGTTTCTAAACCTCCTCCGAGTGAATCCCGTGGTTGAATCGAATAGTTATGCTCTATTTCGTATGATAGAGTTCTGCGATTGTGAAACCGTGTAAGCTTGATATATGTTGATCCTGTGGGTGAAATCACTTAATCTTTGGATATGTTGATCGGGAAGTTTGAGCGAGTCGACCGCCGTTGGTCCGAGGTCATTCCGGCGAGATCTCGCCGTTAGATCTCGCCGGAGATTCTCGGCCGTTCATTTGTTGTCGTCGCAGTGAGGAAGACGATGCAGACGTGGCGGTCAACAGAGTCAAAGTCCTAGGTGGCATTCGGTGATTAGTCCAAGTCATCGCCGACTCGGCCTAGTCGTTGGCGCGAATAGGCTGAGTCGGCCTTGATCCGACGGCTAGGATAAATAGATAAGTTTGATTTACGACCGTCGGATCGTTATTTTGTATTTTCGGATATTAGGTATATTAGTTAGAAAATAGTAAATAAAAAACGGTGTCGTTTTGAATAAGTGGTGCGGCGTCGTTTAGGACATGTTAGGAATGAACGGCCTGGATTAGATCTAAAGTTTGATCGTAGCCGCCCGTAGTACTAAAGGAAACGTCGTCGTTTTGGGTCTAGAAGAGTTGACGGCTCAGATTAGATCTCAAATAGATCGTAGCCGTCCATGCATTTATTAGATACGGCGTCGTTTTGCTTAAGGTTGAGTCAACAATCCCGGATCAATTTTCGTGTTTAATCGCGGCCGTTCTTTTGTTTTGGGATAAGCGACGTCGTTTTGGTGTAAGAGGCCGAAGTGTAGTCGTTTTGTTTGAGCATGAGTCGACGGCCGAGATCAAATCCGAGATTGATCTCAGCCGTCCGTTATTTTCTTTTGTATTCGGATATTAGAAAATATATTAAAAAAAATAAAAAATATTTAGATAAATGCATATACGGTGTCGTTTTTCTTAGGGTTCGAGCGGGTCATGGGCGGTCGGACCGGGTTGACCGGTCGTTGACCGGGTTGACCCGGTCCGGTTTGTTAATAAAAAATAATAAAAAATAAAAAGAAATTTCCAAAAATCCAAAAAAATTGTAAAAATACTTAGAAAATTCATAAAAATTCCCTGATTTTCATAAAAATTTCTAAAAATTTGTAGACCGATTCGGGACTCATAAAGTCTGGATCGAAAATTTTTGAGACTACGAGGGTTGATTAATTTCGATCCGGAAAATTCCCAATATTTTTGAAAAATAAATAAAAATTAAAAAAAAAATAGAAAAAATTAGAAAAATTCAAGAAAATCACAAAAAATGAGAAATGGCCACATTCAACTGGCCAAATCGAAATTTTGTGATTTTCGGGTCCCAAACCCCAAAAATGACCATTCTACCCTTCCGGGCCATCCGCCCCAAATTTTTACCAAATCACCCCGATACCCAAAATTGATTTTTGTGTGGGCCGATAGGGCCATTTTAGACATATTGAACCTTGATTGATTGATTTGATCGATTGTAATGATTTTGATTGTGCATTATTTTTTGCTCGATTGTGATTGATTAGGATAGAAAAATCCCATCTCGTATGAATACTTAG
>NC_063154.1:14618034-14667760 GCF_020921035.1 Rhodamnia argentea
GGCGTTGTTCGGCCATGGAGGTTAGAATTGATAGACTCGATTGATGATGTTCGTGCAAAATCAAAGCCGTAACAAAATGCGGGAAGGATCAGCAATACTCGAGGACAAAAACGCACACAGTAATTTCAAGGATCGTGCTCAAATCAACGTGATGCCATGTGAGTGCAGAGCTGAGTTTGGAGATTTGACTTACCGTTTTAGGAGCTCGCGGGTTGATTAAGCTGGCGCGATCGAATCCTTGAGCCTAGACGAAGCTTCTGGACGTGGTTTCAAGTCTCGATTCACTCCAGATTGGCCTCACCAAGAGCTCACGGTCGAGCTCGAGTTCTCGACCGAACGAGCGGGAGAACGAGCTCTCTCTCGTTTTCTCTCTCTCTCTCTAGCTCTCTCAACACCTTACGAACAGAATGAGCCCCCCTTTGCTTCGCGAATGTTCTCCTCCTTTTATACTCGTTTTTTCAAATAATGGCGCGTCGGGCAAAGCTTAACCGACTCATTTCGCATGTGCCCACGCGTGCGAAGTGAGTTGGACGGAGACCGGAACGGAATAGGATTCCGTCCAGCTCCGTTTGACACTCCGGCAACACCAATTGCGCACGAATTGCACTTAACTTGCTGAATGTTGACCTTTTTGCGTCGCCGTAGGTTTGATCGCTCCGTCGGGCGCTCCTCCGGCGACGATTGTCCTCGATGTCGGGCCCAATCGACGCGAAATCACCCGAGGAACAAAACGCCCGGGTTAATTGCTTTGATTATCGCCAATTGCCTTGTCAATTTGTTCATCAAAATTCGCCCAAATACTGTTCATTCGTGCGGACGTTCAAGAAGATGAAGTGCGTGCGGGATCGGTTCGACCGGTCCGACCGGCGGTCAGACCGGTCCGAACCTGTTCGGACAATGAATTTAGCACAAATTTCAAAATTAAACAGAATTGGCTGGGAATTTTTGCAATTAAACTTCAAAATTGAACTTAGGGGCCTGGATATTATCTAAAAATGTGATTTTGCCCAAAAGTTCACCTCAATTTCTATGAAAACCCCAAATTTTTCAATTTGCCCAAATTAGGGAAATGTTCAATTGAGCATCAATTCGATCAAATTGGACTATGAGACCTATGCCAATCGCTTTAGAATGTATCAAAACCCTAGGGATGGTCTAATTTTACCATGATAGTCCCTCAATTAAAAGTAATTTCAAAAATTGCAAAATTGAGGGACTTAATTGCAAAATTTTTAAGAATTTCTGTGCAATTCGCACAATTCGCGCAATTGAGGGTGCAATTGATCAAATTGAAGTTCAAAGGGACTGGAATTGAATGTCTAAACTCTAAATGTGCAAAAATTGCAAATAAAAAGACTCAATTGGTATTTTTTATGCAAATTCAACTCTAGGCATAGTGAAGAAACACCTAAAATTGAACTTAATTTTCAATTTTTCTTGAGGTCAATATGAAAATGGAATTAAAAGAAAAATATAGGACATTTTTGTGTATTTTTGTGACCTCGAAAGGTATTTTTTATGAATTTTCAAAGATTTTTCCTATTTTTCGAAAATATAAAAAATGCGAAAAATATGGAAAATTATTTTTTGTTCCAAATTGGTTCCTTATGCTTGGCCAAGGCTTCCAATGTTGATTTTTCAAAATTTTTTATTTTTTTGTGAATTTTTAATGAATTTTGGAAAATAAAACTAAAGAAAATTGACTAAAAATTCGAGTGTCAGCAGATGCCCCTCTTTGAAAGTAATCTCGGTTAGAGGTTGCTTTCAAAGACAAGGTGACACCTGAATCCTTAATCGACTCTGCTGGGGAAAAATCTAAAGAAAATAGTCTTGACATCCAATTGCCTTTCCTTCGTTGTTTAAAGTTCTGACTCCGTGGGGAATTATTTCCAATTTATGCTCATTTCATGTGAAATAGAGATGAGAAGAGAGAGAGACTTACCCGTAGCTCACCTGTCTATGGTTTGAGATTTGTCGATCCGAGGTTGAAAAATTCGGTGTATGAAATTACCTGTGGACGGTTTGGCGCGATTTTGCAATGGTCGGCGTCCGTATGATGTCGAGTGGTGGTTTGAAGATTTGTGGGGAAAGTTCACCCTTGTAACAAAGGGGTTTCACCTATTTAAAATGGGTTTGACTATCCACTAGGGATTCATCATTTAAAAAGGGGGCGGATCGGCTTTCGTCTCTCCAGCTACTCGCCGTCTGAAAGGGGAGGTTCACCCTTGTAACAAAGGGGTTTCACCTATTTAAAAGAGATTGGCTATCCTCCATGCGGGGACTCACCATCTAAAAAGCGGATCGGCTTTCGTCTCTCCAGCTACTAACCATCTCGAGGGGGAGGTTCACCCTTGTAACAAAGGGGTTTCACCTATTTAAAAGAGATTGGCTATCCTCCATGCGGGCACTCACCATCTAAAAAGCGGATCGGCTTTCGTCTCTCCAGCCTACTAACCGTCGAGAGGGGGAGGTTCACCCTTGTAACAAAGGGGTTTCACCTATTTAAAAGATTGGCTATCCTCCATGCGGGGACTCACCATCTAAAAAGCGGATCGGTTTTCGTCTCTCCGCCTACTAACCGTCGAGGGGGAGGTTCACCCTTGTAACAAAGGGGTTTCACCTATTTAAAAGAGATTGGCTATCCTCCATGCGGGGACTCACCATCTAAAAAGCAGATCGGTTTTCGTCTCTCCAGCTACTAACCGTCCGAGAGGGTGCCATCTGAGGACCTAGGTTGACTAGTGTACCTACAGAGCTCAAACCCTATTTCAAATTTTCAAAAAGGCGGATCGGTTTTCGTCTCTCCAAGCCTACTAACCGTCCGAGAGGGTGCCATCTGAGGACCTAGGTTGACTAGTGTACCTACAGAGCTCAAACCCTATTTCAAATTTTCAAAAAGGCAGATCGGTTTTCGTCTCTCCAGCTACTAACCGTCCGAGAGGGTGCCATCCGAGGACCTAGGTTGACTAGTGTACCTACTGTAGCTCAAACCCTATTTCAAATTTTCAAATAAGCAGATCGGTTTTCGTCTCTCCAGCTACTAACCGTCTGAGAGGGGAGGTTCACCCTTGTAACAAAGGGGTTTCACCAATTTAAAAGAGATTGGCTATCCTCCATGCGGGGACTCACCATCTAAAAAGCGGATCGGCTTTCGTCTCTCCAGCTACTAACCGTCCGAGAGGGTGCCATCTGAGGACCTAGGTTGACTAGTGTACCTACAGAGCTCAAACCCTATTTCAAATTTTCAAATAAGCAGATCGGTTTTCGTCTCTCCAGCTACTAACCGTCCGAGAGGGTGCCATCTGAGGACCCGGGGATGCCAAAAGACCCGCAGAGAATCCAAGTTAATCAAATTTTAAAAATGCAACTTTTCCGAGGATTTGGGATCACCGGGGAACCCGCGAAAAGTCCAATCAAATATCATCGAATGACAATTCTAAGTTCTGGGGAGAAACTTAAGAATTCTAGACAAGTTTTCAAAGAGTATTTGCGAAGGAATGTGTCCAATCATAAGTTCAAATTTTCACCGGGGATGGATTTTGAATGACAACATCCCGAGTGTTCTACGAAAAGATTGTTTTAAAAGTTTTTCAAAAGGGTTTTCCTTCATCCAAGAGGGCTTCTCACCATTTTGGAAAGGGTTTTCTTAAAATTCAAATCTGCTCACGGGAAACCTAACCTCGAGGTTTCGGGATCATTCGAGATGCATAGAATCCGACTAATCGAGAAGGCATTTTAAAAGGGACCGTAATTCGGGCCAGGTCAAAGGCTCATCAAAAGATATTCAATTTAAGGTTTAGAAGTGAATTTTGATCTCGAAATAGCCTCTTCGGGTCTACAAGTCAAGAACCCCGAAGTCGTGATAAGACAGATTGTACTTACCTCTTTAAGCGGTAGCTTCCCGTATGATTTCTTGCATCGACCGAAACACCTCTTAGATCGAAAAGTCTTGGTAACAGGTTGTATCTTGGCTTAAGGTGGGCTCTTTAAGAATGGCCATATTTTCAAAAGAGGGGTGAACTTCGGTGATCACCTTGACATTTCTCCAGCTTTCATTTGCTTTTGCAATAGATTCATGATCATTCTTTCTTCAATGACTTTGAGGATTTTCCTCTTTTCATCTTGATGATTTTTCTTCGAGGATTTATCCCTTTTCGGGTGCTCTTCTCATGGGCTTTGGCCTTGCTTTTACCAGGCACTTTGCTTTTTCTAGCCCTTTCATTCTTCATCATTTTCGCATTGGTCGGCTCTTTTGAGACCAAGTATCAAAATTCTTCCGATCATGCTTTTTGACTCATTGCTTTGGTAATTCCTTTGTTTTGCCCCGAGTGTGGGGAGGTGATCACCAACAAGGGTTTAGAAATGAATATTCAATGGCTCAAATTGGCTTTTTCAAAGGGTAAGTGTTTGGGGATATAGGAATGAAATGCTTTTCTTCACTTTGAGGTGTTCCGAGTCTCTCGCTAGAAATCACCCTGAAGCTATCACAAAAAGATTGATGCAAAGTTAGCACAATAAAGTCTTACCCGATCTTTTCTCCAAGGAATCATCCAATGAACCTCCAAATATGCCCCATTGTGGGGTGGTTCTTGACAGGGTTATATTCATAAAATTCTCCCTTTTTGGCTCAGAGTGGTTATCAAGGGATACAAACGTGTATGGATAATTTTGAAATGGAAATGCCTTTTCATCATTTCAATCCATGTAATCAACGCGAATGACCCCTACGTCCCGAGGTTTAAGCTCTTTCACTCTATCACTCTCACTCATCGCTCAAGTGTATCGGGGACGTGTTTAAGGACAAAGTTTGCCTCTTCTCATTTGAAGGATCATTCTTTTGAAAAGCTTTCAAAGCATGCCCTTTTATAGAAACTCGTGGTATTTCATCAAAAATTCATCATTCGCAAAAATCTTCGTTGAGAGGGTATTCAAAAGATCGTCGCGACCCTCCCGGAAATTTCCTCATTTCCCGGGGGTGGAATAGGGCTAACGAGCCGATCCCCTCCTTTTTATAGGCATATATATATATGGGGGATCGCGAGTCTCTCCCAAGACCCATTACTCGAATCGCGATGTCGGGTAAAATTTTTCAAATATCGAAATTTGACCTTGTGTGGTCGGGTGGCATGTGCGAGATGTACATGCAATTTGGAGTCGCCACCGATCGATTTATTGGAAGGTACGATCGGAAAACCTTACCAAGCGGTCGGGAGAAACCGTTCGGTTCCGCGAAAACCGGAGATTTTGGGTCCGGGGATTTGGTTACGCCAAGTTTCATATTTGACGCCCTTTCGGTTACCGATGTTGATTGTTTTACTAACCTAAGATTTCATGCGGATGCAATATCGGATGAGGTAGGTCCTAAAAAAAAATCGAGTATTCATACGGATGGGATTTTTCTATCCTAATCAATCACAATCGCAAAAAAATAATGCGCAATCAAAATCATTACAATCGATCAAATCAATCAATCAAGGTTCAATATGTCTAAAATGGCCCTATCGGCCCACACAAAAATCAAATTTGGGTATCGGGGTGATTTGGTAAAAATTTGGGGCGGATGGCCCGGAAGGGTAGAATGGTCATTTTTGGGGTTTGGGACGAAAATCACAAAATTTCAATTTGGCCAGTTGAATGTGGCCATTTCTCATTTTTTGTGATTTTCTTGAATTTTTCTAATTTTTTCTATTTTTTTGGAATTTTTATTTATTTTTCAAAAATATTGGGAATTTTCCGGATCGAAATTAATCAACCCTCGTAGTCTCAAAAATTTTCGATCCAGACTTTATGAGTCCCGAATCGATCTACAAATTTTTAGAAATTTTTTTATGAAAACTGGGAATTTTTATGAATTTTCTAAGTATTTTTACAATTTTTTTGGATTTTTGGAAATTTCTTTTTATTTTTTTATTATTTTTTATTAAAGAACCGGACCGGGTCAACCCGGTCAACGGCCGGTCAATCCGGTCCGACCGCCCGTAAACTTACTCTACACCTATACGACACCGTATACGTATTTATCTATTTATTTTTGATTTTCTAAAACTAATTTCTAATATTCGTAAATCTAAGAAATAAATGGACGGCCGAGATCAATCCCTGGAATCGATCTCAGCCGTCAACTCACAATTAAACAAAACGACGCCGCTCGGACTAACGAACGGACGGCCACGATCTAACCTAGATTGAATCTGAGCCGCTCGTTCCCTACACGCTCTAAACGACGCCGAATCGGTTAAATGGACGGACGGCCACGATCTAACCTAGATCTAATCCGAGCCGTTCGTCTCTCCCCTTAGACAAAACGACGTCGCACGCCTTAATACCTTGAACGGCTGCGATCAATCCTAGATGCAATCCCGGCCGTCCACTCCCTATCTACTCTAAACGACGTCGCCAAGACTCTAACAAACGGCACCGTTTTTGATTTATTGAATTATTTACCTAATATATCTAATATCCGAAAATACAAAAAGCAAGATCCGACGGCCACGAGATCAAACTCATATAATAATCCCGGCCGTCGGATCGAGTCCGAGCCGCTCGCTCGCGCCAACGGCCGAGCCCGACTCGGAGCGTGAGCCGGTCCAACCGAGAGGACGCCACGTCGGCTCATTGACCTGTTTGACTCGACACGTCGCCTTGTCGTCTTCAACCTCACGACGGCGCGACGAACGGCCGAGGTTTCCCGGCGAGATCCAACGGTGAAACCTCGGCCGATCAAACTCAAACCAACGCTAATTTACTCGCTTTCACATCCAGATTAACATACTCTAAGATCAAGCAATTTCAACGGCTAAAACGTGAGAATCGAGCTAATCACGATTACGGCAACACGGACTTCAATCAAGCAACACAGAGCATAACAATGGAATTCAAGCTTTAAACACGTTAATATAGAGTTAAGGACACTTACCTCGGGCTCCGATCGAGCCCGGAGTTGCTAGATACGCCCGGCCGAAGTCCGACCGGGACGAGGTTGGTTGGAGGTTTGATTCGACTCGATCGGGCAAAATCAATGCGAAAGAACAATGCGATTGTGGTTAGTGAGGTTCGGAAGGTAAAAGGCACACATCAATTTCACAGATTATACTCGAGAGCGAGTGATGCCATAGTTGCACAAGAACAAAGCTTGAAGTCGAACTCACCGTTTTTGGACGTTGCAGGTCAATCCAGGCGGCGCGATTACTTCCTTGATCTTCGGGTGAGCTTCGGGAAGTGGTTTCTCAGCTCGAGTTGGTCCGAATCGGCCGGACGAGTGACTCACGATCGGAGCTCCGGCGAAGCCAACTCAACACTCGCGAGAGCTTCTCTCTCTTAATCTCTCTCTTTCTCTCTCTATTCATTTGCCTAGGCGAGCAAATGAACCTCCCTCTTCTAGAATTCTCCCTTTGCTATTTATACTCGCATTTTGAATTTTGGGCGCGCACGGTGATGATTCACCGACTCACTTCGCACGTGCCCAAGCGTGCGAAGTGAGTTGGACGGAGACCGGAACGGAATAGGATTCCGTCCAGCTCCGTTTGGCAATCCGGCAACGCCAATTGCACGCGAATTGAGCTGGGTTTGCAGATTGTTGACTTTTTCACGTTGCCGCAGCTTTGACCGGCTCGCCGGAGCTCTTCCGGCGGCCATTGTCCTCGGAGTTTGGCTTAATCGACGCATATTTACCCGAGGAACAAAACGCCCAGGTTAATTGACACAATTATCATCGATTGCATGGCCAATTTGTTCATTGAAATTCATCCAGGTAATTGTTCATGTGCGCGGGTGTTACGAGGAAGACGATGCACTATTCTCGGACCGGTCCCGGTCGGTCCGACCGTGGTCGACCGGTCTCGAACCGGTTCGGACGGTAAACTTCACGCAATTTTCAAAATTAAACAAATTTGGCTGGGAATTTTTGCAATTAAACCTCAAAATTGGACTCGGGGGCCTAGATATTATCTAGAAATGTGTTTTTGCCCAAAATTTCCCATCAATTTATATGAAAACCCCAAATTTTTCTAAATCGGCAAATTGGGGAAAAACTCAATTGGACGTCTAATTGATAAAATTGGACTATGAGACCTATGCCAATAGATTCAGAATGTGTTAAAACCCCAGGGGTGATCCAATTGTGTATAGAAAATTGCTCAATTGAGAGTAATTTCAAAAATTGCAAAGTTGAGGGACTTAATTGCAAATAATTTGGGGATTTTGCCTAATTTGTGCAATTCGCGCAATTTAGGGTGCAATTGATCAAATTGAAGTTCAAAGGGACCACAATTGAATGTCTAGACTTAAAATGTGCAAAAATTACAAATAAAAAGACTCAATTGGTATTTTTTGTGCAAATTCAACCTTAGGCATTGTGAAGAAACACCTAAAATTGAACTCAATTTTCAATTTTTCTTGAGATCAATATAGAAAGGGAATTAAAAGAGAAATATTGGACATTTTTCTGTATTTTTGTGACCTCGAAAAGTATTTTTTATGATTTTTCAAGTATTTTCTTATTTTCCGAAAATATTAAAAAAAAGTGAAAAATATGAAAAATTATTTTTTGTTCCAAATTGGTTCCTTAAGCTTGGCCAAGGCTTCCAATGTTGAATTTATAATTTTTTAATTTTTTGTGAATTTTTAATGAATTTTGGAAAATAAAACTAAAGAAAACCGATTAAAAATTCGGGTGTCAACAGCTGCCCCTCTTTGAAAGTAATCTCGGTCAGAGGTTGCTTTCAAAGACAAGGTGACACCTGGATCCTTAATCGATCTGGGGAAAAATCTAAAGAAAATAAGTCTTTGACATTCGATTGCTTTACCTTCGCAGTTTAAGCTCCGACTCCGTGGGGAATTATTTCAGTTCATGCTCATTTTATGTGAAAGAGAAATGAGAAGAGAGAGACTTACCCGTAGCTCACCTGTCTATGGTTTGAGATTTGTCGATCCGAGGTTGAAAGATTCGGTGCATGGAATTACTCGTGAATGGCGCGACGAGATTTGCAATGGTCGGCGTCCGTATGATGTCGAGTGGTGATTTGAAGATTTGGAAGGAAGGTTCACCCTTGTAACAAAGGGGTTTCACCTATTTAAAATGGGTTTGACTATCCACTAGGGATTCATCATTTAAAAAGGGGGCAGATCGGCTTTCGTCTCTCCAGCTACTCACCGTCCGAAAGGGGAGGTTCACCCTTGTAACAAAGGGGTTTCACCTATTTAAAAAGATTGGCTATCCTCCATGCGGGGACTCACCATCTAAAAAGCGGATCGGTTTTCGTCTCTCCAGCTACTAACCGTCTGAGAGGGAGGTTCACCCTTGTAACAAAGGGGTTTCACCTATTTAAAAAAAGATTGGCTATCCTCCATGCGGGGACTCACCATCTAAAAAGCGGATCGGCTTTCGTCTCTCCAGGCTACTAACCGTTCGGAGGGGGAGGTTCACCCTTGTAACAAAGGGGTTTCACCTATTTAAAAAAGATTGGCTATCCTCCATGCGGGGACTCACCATCTAAAAAGCGGATCGGCTTTCGTCCAGCTACTAACCGTTCGAGGGGGAGGTTCACCCTTGTAACAAAGGGGTTTCACCTATTTAAAAAGATTGGCTATCCTCCATGCGGGGACTCACCATCTAAAAAGCAGATCGGTTTTCGTCTCTCCAGCTACTAACCGTCCGAGAGGGTGCCATCTGAGGACCTAGGTTAACTAGTGTACCTACGGAGCTCAAACCCTATTTCAAATTTTCAAATAAGCAGATCGGTTTTCGTCTCTCCAGCTACTAACCGTCCGAGAGGGTGCCATCTCGAGGACCTAGGTTGACTAGTGTACCTACGAGCTCAAACCCTATTTCAAATTTTCAAATAAGCAGATCGGTTTTCGTCTCTCCAGCTACTAACCGTCCGAGAGGGTGCCATCTCGAGGACCTAGGTTGACTAGTGTACCTACGAGCTCAAACCCTATTTCAAATTTTCAAATAAGCAGATCGGTTTTCGTCTCTCCAGCTACTAACCGTCCGGAGAGGGTGCCATCTCGAGGACCTAGGTTGACTAGTGTACCTACGGAGCTCAAACCCTATTTCAAATTTTCAAATAAGCAGATCGGTTTTCGTCTCTCCAAGCTACTAACCGTCCGAGAGGGTGCCATCTCGAGGACCTAGGTTGACTAGTGTACCTACAGAGCTCAAACCCTATTTCAAATTTTCAAATAAGCGGATCCGAGGACCCGGGGACTCCGGAAGACTGCGAGAAAATCCAAGTTAATCAAATCTTAAAATGCAACTTTTCTCGAGGATTTGGGGTCACCAGGGAACTGCGAGAAAGTTCAATCAAACATGATTAATATGACAACTTTAAGTTCTTGGGAGAAATTTAAGAATTCTAGACAAATTTTCAAAGTGTATTTGTGAGGGAAATGTGTCCAATCACAATTTCAAATCTCCATCGAGGATGGATTTTGAATGACACATCCCGAGTGTTCTTCAAAAAGGTTGTTTTAAAAAAATTTTCAAAAGGATTTTCCTTCATCCAAGAGGGCTTCTCACCGTTTTGGAAAGGCTTTTTCTTAAAATTCAAATCGCTCACGAGAAACCTAACCTCGAGGTTTCGGGATCATTCGAGATTCATACAATCCGACTAATCGAGAAGGCATTTTAAAAGGGACCGTAATTCAGGCCAGGTCAAAGGCTTTTCAAAGGATATTCATTTTGAAGTTTAGAAATGAATTTTGATCAACAATAGTTTCTTCGGGTCTACAAGTCAAGAACCCCGAAGTCATGATAAGACAGATTGTACTTACCCCTTTAAGCGGTAGCTTCCTGTATGATTTCTTGCATCGACTGAAACACCTCTTAGATCGAAAAGTTTTGGTGACAGGTTGTATCTTGGTTTAAGGTGGGCTCTTTAAGAACGGCCATATTTTCAAAAGAGGGTGAACTTTGGTGATCACCTTGACATTTCTCCAGCTTTCATTTGCCTTTTGCGGAAGATTCACGATCATTCTTTTTCCAATTGATTTTGAGGATTTTCCTCTTTTCATCTTAATGATTTTTCTTTAGGATTTGCCCCTTTTCGGGATGCTCTTTTCATGGGCTTTGGCCTTGCTTTTACCAGGCACTTTGCTTTTTCTAGCCCTTTCATTCTTCATCATTTTCGCACCGATCGGCTCTTTTGAGACCAAGTATCAAAATTCTTCCGATCATGCTTTTTGATTCATTGCTGGTAATTCCTTTGCTTTGCCCCAGTGTGGGGGTGATCACCAACAAGGGTTTAGAAATGAATATTCAAAGGCTCAAATTGGCTTTTCAAAGGGTAAGTGTTTGGGATATAGAAATGAAATGCTTTTCTTCACTTTGAGGTGTTCCAAGTCTTTGCCGTAAATCACCTGAAGCTAATCACAAAAAGATTGATGCGAGTCAAGTACAATAAAGTCTTACCCGACCTTTTCTCCAAGGAATCATCCAATGAACCTCCAAATATGCCCCATTGTGGGGTGGTTCTTGACAGGGTTATATTCATAAAATTCTCCCTTTTTGGCTCGGAGTGGTTATCAAGGGATACAAATGTGTATGGATAATTTTGAAATGGAAATGCCTTTCATCATTTAAATCCATGTAATCACCGCGAATGATCCCTACGTCCCAAAATTAAGCTCTTTCGCTCTATCACTCTCACTCATCACTCAAGTGTGTCGGGGACGTGTTTAAGGACAAAGTTTGCCTCTTTTCATTTGAAGGATCATTCTTTTGAAAAGCTTTCAAAGCATGCCCTTTTATAGAAACTCGGGCGTTTTCGTCAAAATTCATCGTTTGCCAAATGTTCTCATCAAAGATAATATTCAAAAGATGTTTCGTAATTTGTAAGGAATATTTCTTTGAAAGGGCCTTGTGGCTCTATAATTCCAAGTTTTTTTTCAATTTCAAGCACGACGGCGTATGAAAATTCTTTGTAAAGAAAGAGAACCTCAAACCTGTCTTCTTCAAATATTGGCTTCTGTCCCCTGTAAAAACAAAAGGAAACAATCAGTCCAAGGTATTCAAAATTTTAAGTTCCAAGCGATTTCTTCTCGTCTCCTTCGGACGTTGACCCCCGTCTCCCGTAAAAAACAAAAGGAAACAATCAGTCCAAGATATTCAAATTTTCAAATCCCGAAGTGATTTCTTCTTGTCTCCTTCGGATGTTGACTCCTGTCTCCTCTTTCGGGTGTCGACTCCTGTTTCCCGTAAAGAACAAAGGAAACAATTAGTCCAAGATATTCAAAATCCGTGATCCAAAGTAACGTATAACTTCCCTGTTTTGACCGGTTGCTCGCAAAGTTCTTCATGATTCCCAGTCCACCTACAAAATACAAACGTATGCAAATGCATGTATGCAGATGTCATGCAAATGCAAAATTTTCATGTGACTCATATCCGCTCATCAACCGCTCCGAAGCTCAATTTATTTCAAGGAAAATATCTCTTCACGGCATCCGAATTCACTGGACTTGCCAATTCTTCTCCATCCATGTTTACAAGTATAAGAGCTCCCCCGGATAAGACCTTCGAATCACATAGGGGCCTTCATAATTTGGCATGAATTTGCCTCCCGGGTGTTGTGCGTTTGGGAGCATTTTCTTCACAACTAGCATCCCCGCTTCAAAACTTCTAGGTTTAACCTTCTTGTTAAAAGCTCGGCCACTTTCTTCGATAACTTTGACCATGACAGATAGCCCTTAATCGCTTTTCGTCAATCAAATTCAATTGTTCGTGTCTCTGTCGACTCCATTCATCTTCCGTGAGCCCTACTTGAGACAGTAATCCTTAAAGAGGGGATTTCCACCTCTACCGGTAGGACCGCTTCCATACCGTATACCAAAGAGTAAGGAGTTGCCCCGGTTGAAGTACGAATTGAAGTTCGGTAGGCCATGAGAGCATATGGCAATCTTTCGTGCCAATCTCGATATTTCTCAGCGGTTTTGGCCAATATCTTCTTGATGTTCTTGTTTGCCGCTTCCACGGCTCCATTCATTTGCGGGCGGTAAGGCGAAGAATTAAGGTGTCGTACCTTAAATTGTTCCAATAGTTGATCGACAACCTTGTTGTTCAAATTTGAGCCATTGTCGTAATGATGGCTCTTGGCACTCCATATCTTGAGATGATATCTCGCTTGATAAACTTAGCCACACTATTCGAAGTGACATTGGCATATGAGCTGGCTTCAATCCATTTAGTGAAGTAGTCAATAGCCACCAAAATAAAGCGATGTCCGTTTGAGGCCTTTGGGTTGATAGGGCCAATCATATCAATTCCCCACATGCGGAATGGCCATGGCTCGACATTTGATGTAGCTCGGTTGGCGGCGCATTTATCCTGTCGCCGTATACCCGGCATTGATGACAGGATCTAACATGCTGGTTGCAATCCGACTCGATAGTCAACCAAGAATACCCGAGTCTCATAATCTTCTTGGCGAGGAGGTGGCCATTCATATGCGGTCCACATTCCCCTTCATGAATCTCTTTCATAATGAGATTTGCTTCTTTGGAATTCACGCACCTCAGCGGGACTCGAGTCAAAGGATCTCTTGTATAGGATCCGTCCGCCGAGGAAAAATTTAGATGCCATCTTGCTTATGTACTTTTTATCTTCCGGTTGACTGTTCAAGGGAATTCGCCCTTCAAGTAGGTAATTCTTGATGTCATGATACCACGGTTCCTCATCGGGTTCTTCTTCAATGACCATGCAAGTATGCGGGTTGCTCAAGGATGTCAATCCTTAACGGTTCTATCTCAAGACCATTTTGCACTTGTAACATGGCTGATAATGTGGCCAAAGCATCAGCAAAATGGTTCTCGAGTTCTCGGCAGATATTCGAAAGTAATCTCCTCAAAGTGTTGGATCGGCTCTTCGAGGTATTTATGATAAGGAATAAGCTTGGGATCCTTTGTCTTCCACTCCCCTTGAGTTTGTAAAATGATTAGCATGGAATCTCCATATACCAAGAGGTTCTTCACCTTTAATGAGATGGCCAATTGTAATCCTAGTATGCAGGCTTCATATTCGAAATGTTGTTGGTACGGGGGAATACCAACTTGGCTGAAACTGGATAATGTTGATCTTCGGGGGATATCAAATCGCCGATGCATTCGATCCAAGTGAGGTTCACCGCACCGTCAAAGTACATTGTCCATTTGTCTTCGGATATATTCAGGATTTGACCTCCCTTGTTTTGCTCGGAAACGTCCTTAGGAGGATTCTCGACTAGCATGTCAGGCAATTGCTCTTCCCTTGACAGATTTTTGGGGAGAGGTTTTGATATCGAACTCGAAAGCAGTATTTGCCATTTAGCCATCTTTCCCAACAATGTTGGCTTCTCCAAAAGGTATTTGATGGGGTCATTTTCGGTGACCAGCTCTATATGATAATGCAGTGTATATACGCCTCAATCGTGGAGGACCCAAACCAATGCTACGCAAGTCCTTTCCACTTGTTGGGTATTTGACTTCGGATGTTGTAAACTTTTTGCTCAAATAATATATGGCCCGCTCTTTACGATCCTTGGGGTTAGTTTGGGCAAGTAAAGCTCCCAAGGACTCATCATTAACCGTCGGATATAGAGTTAAAGGAACGTCGGGGATAGGAGGTACCAATACTTGGAGGTTGTACCAGATATTCCTTGATCTTCTCAAATGCTTGTTGGCATTCCGCATCCCATTTCACCTTTGCACCTTTCTTTAGCAACTTGAAGAAGGGTTTCGCCGTTTCGATAGTTGGGATATGAATCTGGATATATAATTCAATCTTCCCAAGAACCCCCTTACTTCTTTAACAAGAACAGGAGTTCCTATTTCCCATATGGCTTTAATCTTGGAAGGGTCAATTTCAATACCACGGCTGCTCACCACAAACCCTAGCAGCCTTTCCGGATCTTGCGCCAAATACGCATTTCGCAGATTCAACTTGAGCTTATACTTTCTCAATCGATCAAATAACTTCTTCAGCACTTTAACATGGTCTTCTCCAGGCTTGGATTTGGCAATCATATCATCCACATAGACCTCGATCTCCTTATGTATCATATCATGAAAAAGGGTCACCATAGCCCTCTCGATATGTTGCACCTGCATTTTTCAACCCAAATGGCATCACCTTGTAACAAAAAGTTCCCCATTGTGTAGTGAATGAGGTCTTGATCTTATCTTTTTCCTTCAAGCATGATCTCGATTATATCCCGAGAATCCATCCATAAAGGAGAACAATTCAAAACCCGCAAGATCGTCGACGAGCACATCAATGTGCGGTAGGGGAAAATCATCCTTGGGACTAGCTTTGTTCAAGTCCCGATAATCCACGCATATTCTAATTCTCCCATCCTTCTTCTTAATCGGTACGATATTGGCGACCCAATCAAGCATATGGGACAGCCTCGATAAATCCAACTTTAAGGAGCTTCATCACCTCTTCCTTGATTTTATCCGCCGATTCGGGATTCATTCTTCCGGGTGATTGATTTACTGGTGTGCAAGAGGGATCTCGTGGGCAAAGCATGCTCCACAATCTCACGATCTAGACCCGGCATGTCAAGATACGACCGGGCGAAGATATCTTGATATTCCTTGAGTAACACCGTCATTCTTAAAATATCTCGCTGCGTGCAGTGTGTCCTCCTATTTTCACTTCCTTGACGCAGTCGAATCTCCCAAATTAATGATGATAGGTTCTTCGGAAATAGGAGGCTTAGATTCTTCGAAACAATCCCATTCTTTCTTGATATCGCTCACATCAACCTCGTCTATATCAACTTCGCATGCATAGTCATCGAGCCGATATGAGTCACATATTAACCTCGTTATGTATGGGTGGGATGACATGCCCGAAATGCACCATGAAAGGTTAGTATTCAAAGATAATAAAATTGAAGGATGCATGATTGCTATCATGAAAACATTTTTCAAATTTCAATTTTCTTAGATAAGGAAAGGAGAACTAGTCCACGATCTTCCGGACATCCCGGTTCTCAAAAGTCGTTTAAAATCCTAGATCATATGGCGGATCGTGCCTCAAGTTTCATGGTAGAATCAATTGTCATCATCGGACCAATCCGTTGCTCCACATGTCTCGTAATCAAATTTGAAATGTTTTTCATTAATAAATGCAACTAAGAACAATACAAGATCTTGCACTTCCTGGATCACAAAGATGTGACCCAAAGGTGCTAAAACATCAAAAAGCTTTAAAGCAATTGCAGTAATCAAAATGCATTAAAAGATAAAGTTCGAAAGAGCCTTTTACTCGGGGGTGGGGAAATCATCGTCCAGCCACTCAATTATCACGTTCACCCGATTATCCAGGAACGGGTTGAATAAGTCCGCTCGCATCCTCGAAATGTCCTCATCTTTCAGCCATTTGCCTCCTTTAGAAAATACCTCGCATAAAGGATTTAGGAGCATTTTTCCTCTAGCTTTCCATACATCGGTACCTATGAAACGGCCACCTTGGCGTCCACGGCGTCCACGGTCTCCATAACGATTGTTTCGACCTCGGCCTCGACCTATGTTATTTTCCACTATTCCGCTATAACCTGCACCAACCTTGTGGTCATTTGAGCCCAAATTCAAAGGGTTACGAATTCCCCGACCATATTTCCCTAATCCAAAGACCCGAATAAATCCATTCGAGAGTAGCACTTTTCCCGCCATAGTTGCGTGTCTCGAAAGCTCGGGTATAGCCACCTTTGCATTTGGTAACACATGCATGATGATACAATGTCGAAGGTGTGATAACTCAGCTCCTCCTCTTTTGAGGGTTCAATGTAAGGGACCATCCCTTTTAAAGTCGCTCGATGTCCCGTCTCGCCATGGACGGTGATCAATCGACCCTTGACCACAAATTTTAACTTTTGATGCAGAGAGGAAGGTACCGCTCCGCACACATGAATCCACGGTCTTCCCGAGGAGCGGGGGTGAAGGCGCTTGGAATATCCAACACTTGGAACGGTATAGAGAAAGTTACCGGTCCAATGTCAATGTCCAGCTCAATCTCTCCCACAACATTCTTGGAGACTCCATCAAATGATCGGATGGTGGCCTTGGATGTCTTCACAAAATCTTCATTGATCCCCAAGCTTCTCAAAGTGCTTAGTGGACACAAAGTTGAAAGCGGAACCATTATCAATTAAGACGTGAGGCACCTCTTTTCCGTGACACCTCACAGCTATGTAAAGGGCTTTGTTGTGGACCCGCCCTTCTTTCGGGAAGTCTTCGTCCGAGAAGGATATCTCGGTCCTTCGAAGGATAGCACCCACAAAGTCTCCCAATTGCACTTCGTTAATTGTCTCTCGGAACATGCACCTCATCCAAAGACCTTCAAAAGGGCGTCTTTGTGCTTTTCAGAATTTTTGAAGAGATCCAAGAAGGGAAATCAGTGCGGGCATCTTCCGCAGCTTGGTCAACGACATCATATTCACTCGGTCCTCACGACCGATTGCAAATTCTCAACCTCTTCCGCAGCTTGGGATTCTCTTTTCGGAATCCACTTCTCTCGGGGGATAACATCTTCCGGATCTCATTATGGCGTCAATCTCGCCCGTTCCATAATCCCAATGAACCGCCCTTGAGTTGTACTCTTCCACAAGCGGTAATTTAATCCTCACCGGTATGATCTTTTCTCGGTAGTGATTCGGATGTTGATGGTTTTTCCGAACTAGAAGCTTCTAACTCCCAGCCTATCAACTTTGTTCAAATCAATCACGAAACGAATTGGGGCATCTATCATCCCAATCATCCCATCCTCATGAACGTCATCGTGGTTATGTTCTAGACCGGCCTTACCAGCCGTGGCATTTCCTTTATCGAAATCCCTCTCGCCTTTCTCTTCGACTCTCGGGATGATCCCTTCAATCCTCATGCCAATCTCCACCGGATGTTGGAACGATGAGTACGTGTATGCATACATGCGATCAAAGTATTCCGCCGGAAGTGACTTTAGTACAAACTCCAGCATTTCTCTCTCCGACAACGGCGGTTGCACCATCACGGCGTGTTTCTTCCACCTTCTTGCAAAGAGCTCAAAACTCTCATCTTCACCTTTCCGGATATTCAACAGATTAGCCTTAGTGAAATAACCTCCGATTCCAGCTTCAAAGTGTCGTGTGAAGTGTTCGATAAATCCTCCCAGCTCGGGACCCGGCCTAGATCGATTGATTGAAACCATACCAGCGCGAGGCCCGTTAAACTTTGTCCAAAGTTCCGAATCAGTGTTTCGTCATCTTCTTGGTGGCCAACCATTTGGCGAAGATAGTATGAGACATGCGCCGAGGACACCCAGCGCCATTATACTTCGTGCGGAAGACCACTCTCGGGTTCACACCTTGAGGCGGGACGTTTCTTGCTTGAGTAAGTGGCGTAATCAGCTCCTTCAACTCATCCATTTTCCTCGACACGTCATCTCCTTGCTCTTGAAGTAGAGCGATCTTTCGATTCTCGTGTATCCATGGTCCGCCGTATCTCCGTAATCCGCATGCTTTCTTCTATCGCCATAGTATTCCTTTTGGTTGTCGATTGCGATAAATCCGCTACCATAGTTGTTAAATGACGCATGTGCGTCTCCAGATTAGAAAGTCGCATATCGACCTCTCGATTCTCCTGTTCATTCCGAGGAGCCGCTTGGTCCTTAACTTCATCGATCGTTCCCACAAATTCATCGCTTGTGGGGTCATCCATTCCACCCCACCCATCGGGGACTACATCTCCGAGTCAACAAAGAAACTCGGGGCGCCGAATATAGCACTTTAAAGTTGTACCCACCACTATCTTCCCCCAGGTTATCAACTATTTCGCCCCTCTCTAGGGCTTTCTGCAAAAATCTCCTGTCGCCTCGGCGGGCCTTATCCGGACGGACTTGATATTCGTCTATCTCTTCAATTTCTTGACCATCTTTGACACTCATCAAATATCCCGAGGGTATTTTCAAAAGAGCTCCCCTCGTAGGTTTCATTGCGAACTCCTCGACAAAGCATGTTTACCGCCACGTAGGTTCCCTTGAAAGCGACATTTTCCATTCTTCCTATGACACCCAAGCTAATCAATTTTTCCAAGCAAGCCTCTTTTTGCTCTCGGGAAATACTCTCTCCTTCCGGGTATTGCGAGGCTAATGTCAAGACATCCCGCATTTTATCCATATTCACTATGAACTCCTTAACCTCTTCCTCTTCATCTCCAAAGATCGCGTTCACCTCACGATGCTCGTGTAGCGGGTTCTCGCTGCACATTCGGTTCGGCTTTATCAAATTCCAGAACTTTTCCGTCGATCAATGCTTGCACCTTGAATTTCAGAGCGAGACAGCTTATCCGCGTTATGCCCCCTTTCTCCCATATGGTATACGCACGTCCGGGTCTCATCATACCCAGAAATCTTGGCGGGTGAGCTCGAGGTGGCTCTTTTGCAACTAAACGATTCTCCAAAAGCATGGGTAACAATTTGGATAAGGGTCGGGGTAGTGGGGTAAAAACAACCGGGTTCTTTCTGAATTCCGGTGGTTTGGAAGCGGTCCAGGAGGACGTTCTTGGGTAGGAATTGAAGGCGAGAAATTTCGGGCTTTGGCGGATTAGGGACAAAAGCTACTTCTCCGCTTTGCTCCCTAATATCCCTTCTCAAAGGGTATTGGCGTTTGAAAGGCGCCTCGGGTATCTTCTTCTCTCTCGGTGCCCACTCATGACGCTCCGCCACCTTGATCGGGTGTGCAAATGTCCGACACCCAGAGGTGTTCGGCTTGTCGAAAAATTCAAACGGAAGGGCCTTGAGAAACAGATCTATTAGTTCATCTTCCGGGACGGGCGGTTTTACTTGCACAGCCAGGTGCTCTCCATCTCCGGGCGTAGGCGCGAACGGCCTCGCTCTTTCCTTTTACTGTCCTTAAAAGGTCCTCTCTAGTTAGGGCGGTCAAAGTGTTAAACTTGTATTGCCGAAGGAACTCGTCTCGCGGTTTATCCCAATCGGCGAGCCTCTCGGCTCCAATTCAATGAACCACGCTAGGGGCTGCCCTGAGATAGGCTTTCCGGAAAGTGTTAACCAAGAGTGGAATGTTGTCGGAGAACTCGCGACATTCGACGCAAGTAATACTTCAAGTGCGCCTTGGGACACCCGGTCCCATTATATCTTCTTACAAAGTCTCGGCTCCTTGTAATCAGCGGGAACCTCTATCTTTTCGAACGGTGCAACCTTGTCGAATCTCGAGAGCTCATAACCTTGACTCGCCAAACACTCTTCGATCTTAGCGAGCCTCTTAATTTCCTCTTCCATTTTGAGGACTTGCTTCTCCTTTTTCTCCAGGTCAATCACAATGGGAGGATCCTTAGGCGGTCTTTCCGGATTCGTAGTTGGATTGGCGGCGGGCGCCGGATTAGCGTTTGCTCCATCGGATGGCCCCCCAGAGCTTGAGAATTAAGGTCAACGGGGTATCTCCCCCGGCTTGCAATCATCATTGCCTTCATCTCCGCCACCATTGTGGCGATCACATTCATTTGATTCTCCGGATTACCCACACGAGGTGCGAGCTCTTCTTGTTCCATCCTTAACTTGCGCGTTTTACTGCGAGTCCTCGTATTTATCACTCACCTATTTTCGAATATCAAATCAGTATGGGAAATATTAAGAATTGGAGACATTGATCCGTGGTAATTGACTTTTCTATATGTATGCATGAAATGCTCATAAAAGAAATAGTATGTATTCATTACAAACCAAATTGTTCAAAAGCATCTAAAAGATAACAAATATGTAAAATCTAAATGGGGGAATGGATCTATCCAAGTCGGGGCGCTTCCACTCTTCTTGCTCTTCGATCCATCGGAATCCCATAAGTATGGGTCTCCTCCCTCTTCGATATCCACTGCCCTGGATCTTCGGGAATGTACGGTTCTACTCCCGGTACATATGGTACTATGTACTGGCTCATATGACTCTACTTCTTCAATCCGAGGAGATACGCACTCGGGTACATATGGCTCTACCATTGATTGGCGATACTCCTTAAACTTCGGATATACTCCTTGGAGGCCCCGTGAACGTTCATCTCATCGTCCAAATAGTCCGGCCATTCAACTTGTTGCAGTGGGGAATTCTTCAAAGCGTGAAGAATAAGCTTGATCCGGGCCCGATACAACTCCCTTGTTTCCTTAGTGAGCTTTCCTCGTATCATATCGAATGAGAAGATCCCGGACAAACATCCGGTGGTATCTCTTGTAGAACTCCAAATTGCCTCACCACTCGAATGGGGTAATATGCCACAGCGCGGTACATCCCAATAAGGGAATAGGGTTATCTTCAATACCCGAAATGCGAGCTTCTACGATCTTGGGCCAAGTCAAACGCCATCTAATATGCTCGGGTTTCAAATTGTCCAATAGCTCAACCCACTTTTTGAATGAGTATTTGGGTACAAGGGATTGACACTTAAGGAAGGATCTAAGGGGGTGAACGTGCTCATTGATCTCATAACACCCCACCCGGAGTTGGAAAGTCTTTATATGAGAGGTGAACCACAAGTGGAGTAATCCGCTAGACGCTTGGAAAACGGCCTTTTTGAAGACTTGGAACGATTCATGGAGAGAAAAGTCTCAGCCTAAGATCATGTACGAATAATCCCAGCGACAACACGCTTGTCCGGCTATATGAGTTATGGAGGGGTCAAAAGTAGTTCTAGAAGTCGGGAATAGAACGAATGCAAAGAAAGCCAAAATGAACACCTTTCCCGATTTATGACCGGTTTCGGTGGGTAGAGAGGAATAATTATCGAAAAGGAACGAGAATGTGAACTTGTTGGAATTGGACTTGTAAACTTTTTCAATTTCAGAAGTTTTAAGGCGAAGGAAACTCGATAACGAACGAGTGGAATCCATGTCCAAAGGGGGTTGAGCTATACGTTCTTCAAATTTGGCCCCGATAATAGCGGTATACTCCTCAAGCGTAGGGGTCAATTCCAATCCTCGAAAGTTGAACGTCATTGTTCGCGCGTCCCATGCCTTGGCTAGTGCTTGAATGAGCGCCGGTTGGTATTCCACTTTGATCAAATCTACAAGTCGTCCCAAACGTCCTTCCACATAGGCTTTATTGACGATGTCGAGGCGATCCCACCATATAGCGAGTTCCTTGCGCGGTATTGGGATGACTTTGATGTCTCCATTCCCCATGATCTAAAAATGCAAAAATGATGATCCTAAAGTCAATTACCACAGTTTAATATGCATATGCATGTAATGTGATGCAAATGTGCTAACCAAATTCCATGTCATCTTTTGGTAACATGAGGGTCAACTACTCCCACTTGACCCAAATAAGCCAAATAGGGTAGTTATGGACCAAATCTCACCCAAAGATGGCATGTAATTTGATTAGGATCGTTTAAGCGTAATCGGGGTAAAAAGTCGTTCACAAATTGACAACTCATGAAATTTACAAGTCAAATACAATAAAGTCAAAATAGGTAGAACATGACAGTATCTAGAGATTCGGACAATAAATGTCGATAAAAGTACAAAATATAATGAAACCTAGAAAATGCCCCAAAGTCGTACTAATCTAGACAAGTATGAATGGTATCCTCATCCGATGAAATCTCTACTATCTCGGGAAGCTTGATATCTTCTTCGTCATCGGAGGGTATGGTGATGATTTCCTTCTTCTTGATCGAGGAGTGTTTTGGGGCCGTCTTGGTCGCACGTGACTTTTCTTGCCAACTTCATGTACAATTCCCAGATTCTTTCTTTCTCGCGTTCGAGCTCTAAATGTCGTCCACATCGGGTATAATCGCAACTCTCGCTACGGATGCGGTTCCGTCCGTTGAGCTCTCGTCCGTGAACAAATCCGAAAACTCGGAACGTAGCGGGTACTCGGTCCTCGCGTCGAATGGTCCTCCGCTCCCGGTGAATACATCGGGTGCATCAACACGACTTTGGGGCGCCATCTATCCTAAAAAGGAAAATTTGACTTTCAACCCCGATCACTTAAACGATCTTACAAATTGTGATGATATGTAGTGGAAATGTATGATATGCAAAATTTAAATTTACAAGTTCAAAATAAAAAGGGTAGAAAGCCTTACCAACCGATGTTACTCTTTTTTGGTTTTTGGTTTTAGGTATACCAACCATCCATTTCACATGCGCATGAGACAGGTGAGGTTTAACTCTAAAAAAATCAAAAAGGCTCGGGTATGGACCTAAAAAGGCTCCCGCTATACAAATCGATGGGCCGCCCACAAGCGCAATCAAACAACAAGTGGGTAGGACCATCAATCTTACATAGCGAGCGGGATCAAATATGGTCAACCCAAGTGCAATCAAACACAAGAGCTTCGCATACCGATCCCTATCTATGGCGACCTAAAAGGTGATTTCGCGGCTCGGGTTTAGGCGCTTGTGTGTGCAGTGTCGTGATCCTCGAAATATGCAAGACATGCACCACAATTTATATTCAAAACACCGCTTCAAAATTTGCATAAATAAACAAACAATCCAAAACTCCATATCTCGCATCAAAAATGGTTAGCACGAGACGCCACCCCTTATAACTCCCATCTCGCATCAACATTTAACACTTTTTTGTTAGTGGACGTACCTCATCTTCAAGAGCATCTGCAGAAAACGAGGTTAGAAAACAATCAGCATTTTTATCGGCTTAAATCCTCTTAAAGTATTCCCCGGTGGAGTCGCCGGTCTGCATGTCGCGACCCTCCCGGAAATTTCCTCATTTCCGGGGGTGGAATAGGGCTAACGAGCCGATCCCTCCTTTTTATAGGCATATATATATATGGGGGATCGCGAGTCTCTCCCAAGACCCATTACTCGAATCGCGATGTCGGGTAAAATTTTTCAAATATCGAAATTTGACCTTGTGTGGTCGGGTGGCATGTGCGAGATGTACATGCAATTTGGAGTCGCCACCGATCGATTTATTGGAAGGTACGATCGGAAAACCTTACCAAGCGGTCGGGAGAAACCGTTCGGTTCCGCGAAAACCGGAGATTTTGGGTCCGGGGATTTGGTTACGCCAAGTTTCATATTTGACGCCCTTTCGGTTACCGATGTTGATTGTTTTACTAACCTAAGATTTCATGCAGATGCAATATCGGATGAGGTAGGTCCTAAAAAAAAATCTGAGTATTCATACGGATGGGATTTTTCTATCCTAATCAATCACAATCGGCAAAAAATAATGCGCAATCAAAATCATTACAATCGATCAAATCAATCAATCAAGGTTCAATATGTCTAAAATGGCCCTATCGGCCCACACAAAAATCAAATTTGGGTATCGGGGTGATTTGGTAAAAATTTGGGGCGGATGGCCCGTAAGGGTAGAATGGTCATTTTTGGGGTTTGGGACCCGAAAATCACAAAATTTCGATTTGGCCAGTTGAATGTGGCCATTTCTCATTTTTTGTGATTTTCTTGAATTTTTCTAATTTTTTCTATTTTTTTGGAATTTTTATTTATTTTTCAAAAATATTGGGAATTTTCCGGATCGAAATTAATCAACCCTCGTAGTCTCAAAAATTTTCGATCCAGACTTTATGAGTCCCGAATCGATCTACAAATTTTTAGAAATTTTTTTATGAAAATCTGGGAATTTTTATGAATTTTCTAAGTATTTTTACAATTTTTTTGGATTTTTGGAAATTTCTTTTTATTTTTTATTATTTTTTATTAAAGAACCGGACCGGGTCAACCCGGTCAACGGCCGGTCAATCCGGTCCGACCGCCCGTAAACTTACTCTACACCTATACGACACCGTATACGTATTTATCTATTTATTTTTGATTTTCTAAAACTAATTTCTAATATTCAGAAATCTAAGAAATAAATGGACGGCCGAGATCAATCCTGGAATCGATCTCAGCCGTCAACTCACAATTAAACAAAACGACGCCGCTTCGGACTAACGAACGGACGGCCACGATCTAACCTAGATTGAATCTGAGCCGCTCGTTCCCTACACGCTCTAAACGACGCCGAATCGGTTAAATGGACGGACGGCCACGATCTAACCTAGATCTAATCTGAGCCGTTCGTCTCTCCCTTAGACAAAACGACGTCGCACGCCTTAATACCTTGAACGGCTGCGATCAATCCTAGATGCAATCCTGGCCGTCCACTCCCTATCTACTCTAAACGACGTCGCCAAGACTCTAACAAACGGCACCGTTTTTGATTTATTGAATTATTTACCTAATATATCTAATATCCGAAAATACAAAAAGCAAGATCCGACGGCCACAGATCAAACTCATATAATAATCCCGGCCGTCGGATCGAGTCCGAGTCGCCTCGCTCGCGCGCCAACGGCCGAGCCGACTTCGGACGTGAGCCGGGTCCAACCAGAGGACGCCACGTCGGCTCATTGACCTGTTTGACTCGACACGTCGCCTTGTCGTCTTCAACCTCACGACGGCGCGACGAACGGCCGAGGTTTCCCGGCGAGATCCAACGGTGAAACCTCGGCCGATCAAACTCAAACCAACGCTAATTTACTCGCTTTCACATCCCAGATTAACATACTCTAAGATCAAGCAATTTCAACGGCTAAAACGTGAGAATCGAGCTAATCACGATTACGGCAACACGGACTTCAATCAAGCAACACAGAGCATAACAATGGAATTCAAGCTTTAAACACGTTAATATAGAGTTAAGGACACTTACCTCGGGCTCCGATCGAGCCCGGAGTTGCTAGATACGCCCGGCCGAAGTCCGACCCGGGACGAGGTTGGTTGGAGGTTTGATTCGACTCGATCGGGCAAAATCAATGCGAAAGAACAATGCGATTGTGGTTAGTGAGGTTCAGAAGGTAAAAGGCACACATCAATTTCACGATTATACTCGAGAGCGAGTGATGCCATAGTTGCACAAGAACAAAGCTTGAAGTCGAACTCACCGTTTTTGGACGTTGCGAGTCAATCCAGCGGCGCGATTACTTCCTTGATCTTCGGGTGAGCTTCGGGAAGTGGTTTCTCAGCTCGAGTTGGTCCGAATCGGCCGGACGAGTGACTCACGATCGGAGCTCCAGCGAAGCCAACTCAACACTCGCGAGAGCTTCTCTCTCTTAATCTCTCTCTTTCTCTCTCTATTCTCGTTGCCTAGGCGAGCAAATGAACCTCCCTCTTCTAGAATTCTCCCTTTGCTATTTATACTCGCATTTTGAATTTTGGGCGCGCACGGTGATGATTCACCGACTCACTTCGCACGTGCCCAAGCGTGCGAAGTGAGTTGGACGGAGACCGGAACGGAATAGGATTCCGTCCAGCTCCGTTTGGCAATCCGGCAACGCCAATTGCACGCGAATTGAGCTGGGTTTGCGGATTGTTGACTTTTTCACGTTGCCGCAGCTTTGACCGGCTCGCCGGAGCTCTTCCGGCGGCCATTGTCCCTCGGAGTTTGGCTTAATCGACGCATATTTACCTCGAGGAACAAAACGCCCCGGGTTAATTGACACAATTATCATCGATTGCATGGCCAATTTGTTCATTGAAATTCATCCAGGTATCTGTTCATGTGCGCGGGTGTTCTCGAGGAAGACGATGCACTATTTCGGGACCGGTCCGGTCGGTCCGACCGGTCGGTCGACCGGTCCGAACCGGTTCGGGACGGTAAACTTCACGCAATTTTCAAAATTAAACAAATTTGGCTGGGAATTTTTGCAATTAAACCTCAAAATTGGACTCAGGGGCCTAGATATTATCTAGAAATGTGTTTTTGCCCAAAATTTCCCATCAATTTATATGAAAACCCCAAATTTTTCTAAATCGGCAAATTGGGGAAAAACTCAATTGGACGTCTAATTGATAAAATTGGACTATGAGACCTATGCCAATAGATTCAGAATGTGTTAAAACCCCAGGGGTGATCCAATTGTGTATAGAAAATTGCTCAATTGAGAGTAATTTCAAAAATTGCAAAGTTGAGGGACTTAATTGCAAATAATTTGGGGATTTTGCCTAATTTGTGCAATTCGCGCAATTTAGGGTGCAATTGATCAAATTGAAGTTCAAAGGGACCACAATTGAATGTCTAGACTTAAAATGTGCAAAAATTACAAATAAAAAGACTCAATTGGTATTTTTTGTGCAAATTCAACCTTAGGCATTGTGAAGAAACACCTAAAATTGAACTCAATTTTCAATTTTTCTTGAGATCAATATAGAAAGGGAATTAAAAGAGAAATATTGGACATTTTTCTGTATTTTTGTGACCTCGAAAAGTATTTTTTATGATTTTTCAAGTATTTTCTTATTTTCCGAAAATATTAAAAAAAAAGTGAAAAATATGAAAAATTATTTTTTGTTCCAAATTGGTTCCTTAAGCTTGGCCAAGGCTTCCAATGTTGAATTTATAATTTTTTAATTTTTTGTGAATTTTTAATGAATTTTGGAAAATAAAACTAAAGAAAACCGATTAAAAATTCGAGTGTCAACAAAGACGTTTCTGAAATTTGAAAGGAATGTTTCTTTGAAAAAGCTCTGTTGCTTTGCAAATCCAAATTTTTTCTTAATTTCAAGCACGACGGTGTATGAAAATACTTTGTAAAGGAGGAGAACCTCAAACCTATCTTCTTCAAATATTGACTTACGTCCCCTGTAAAAACAAAAGGAAACAATCGGTTCAAGATATTTAAAAATTTCAAATCCCGGAGCGACTCCTTTCTACCTCCTTCGAATGTTGACTCCCGTTTCCTGTAAAAATAAAAGGAATCAATCAGTTAAAAAATATTCAAAATTTTCAAATCCCGGAGCGACTCCTTTCTACCTCCTTCGAATGTCGACTCCCGTTTCCTGTAAAAACAAAAGGAATCAATCAGTTAAAAAATATTCAAAATTTCAATTCCCGGAGCGACTCCTTTCTACCTCCTTCGAATGTCGACTCCCGTTTCCCGTAAAGAACAAAAGGAAACAATCACCCAAAAAATATTCAAAATTTCAATTCCCGGAGCGACTCCTTTCTACCTCCTTCGAATGTCGACTCCCGTTTCCCGTAAAGAACAAAAGGAAACAATCAGTCCAAGATATTCAAAATCCGTGATCCAAAGTAACGGATAACTTCCCTTTTGATCAATTGCTATGCAAAGTTCTTCATGATTCCCAATTCACCCGCAAAAATACGAATATATGCAAATGCATGTATGCAAATGTCATGCGAATACAAAATTTTCATGTGACTCGGATCTGCTCATCAACCGCTCCGAAGCTCAATTTTATTTCAAGGATAATATCTCTTCACGGCGTCGCATTTATTGGACTTGTCAAATCTTCTCCGTCCATGTTTACAAGTATAAGAGCTCCCCGGGATAAGACTTTTCCGAATCACGTAGGGGCCTTCATAATTTGGCATAAATTTGCCTCCCGGGTGTTGTGCATTTGGAAGCATTTTCTTCACAACTAGCATCCCCGCTTCAAAATTTCTGGGCTTAACCTTCTTGTTAAAAGCTCGGCCACCTTCTTCCGGTAGCTTTGACCATGACAGATAGCCCTTAATCGCCTTTCATCAATCAAATTCAATTGTTCGTGTCTCCGCCGGTCCCACTCATCCTCTCGTGAGTTCTATTTGAGACAGGATCCTTAAAGAGGGGATTTTCACCTCTACCGGTAGGACCTGCTTCCATACCGTATACTAAAGAGTAGGGAGTTGCCCCGGTTGAAGTACGAATTGAAGTTCGGTAGGCCATGAGAGCATAAGGCAATCTTTCATGCCAATCTCTATATTTCTCAGCAGTTTTGGCCAATATCTTCTTGATGTTCTTGTTTGCCGCTTCCACAGCTCCGTTCATTTGTGGGCGGTAAGGTGAAGAATTAAGGTGTCGTACCTTAAATTGTTCCAATAGTTGATCGACAACCTTGTTATTCGATTAGAGCCATTGTCCGTAATGATGGCTCTTGGCACTCCATATCTTGAGATGATATCTCGCTTGATAAACTTAGCCACACTATTCGCAGTGACATTGGCATATGAGCTAGCTTCAATCCATTTGGTGAAATAATCAATAGCAACCAGAATGAAACGATGTCCGTTGGAGGCCTTTGGGTTGATAGGGCCGATCATATCAATTCCCCACATGCGGAATGGCCAGGGCTCCGACATTTGATGTAGCTCGGTTGGCGGCGCATTTATCCTGTCGCCGTATACCCGGC
Organism: Rhodamnia argentea; assembly: GCF_020921035.1. NCBI lineage: Eukaryota > Viridiplantae > Streptophyta > Magnoliopsida > Myrtales > Myrtaceae > Rhodamnia > Rhodamnia argentea. The sequence goes on from NC_063154.1 coordinate 14,647,168, forward strand.
ATTGATGACAGGATCTAACATGCTGGTTGCAATCCGACTCGATAGTCAACCGATAATACCCGAGTCTCATGATCTTCTTGGCGAGGAGGTGGCCATTCATATGCGGTCCACATTCCCCTTCATGAATCTCTTTCATAATGAGATTTGCTTCTTTGGAATTCACGCACCTCGGCAGGACCGAGTCAAAGGATCTCTTGTATAGGATTTGTCCGCTGAGGAAAAATTTAGATGCCATCTTGCTTATGTACTTTTTATCTTCTCGTCGATCGTTCAGGGAACTCGCCCTTCGATAAGTAATTCTTGATGTCATGATACCACGGTTCTTCGTCGGAGTTCTTCTTCAATGACCTTGCAAGTATGCGGAGTTGCTCTAAAATATCAATCCTTAATGGCTCTATCTCAAGACCATTTTGCACTTGTAACATGGCTGATAATGTGGCCAAAGCATCAGCAAAATGGTTCTCGAGTTCTCGCGAGATATTCAAAAGTGATCTCCTCAAAACGTTGGATCATCTCCTCGAGGTACTTATGATAAGGAATAAGCTTGGGATCCTTTGTCTTCCACTCCCCTTGAGTTTGTAAAATGATTAGCATGGAATCTCCATATACCAGTAGCTTCTTTACCTTTAGTGAGATGGCCAATTGTAATCCCAGTATGCAGGCTTCATATTCGAAATATTGTTGGTGCGGGGAATACCAACTTGGTTGAAACTGGATAATGTTGATCTTCGGGGGATATCGAAGCGCACCGGTGCCGATCCAGGTGAGGTTCATTGCACCGTCAAAGTACATTATCCATTTGTCTTCCGATATGTTCAGAATTTGACCTCCCTTGTTTGGCTCTAAAACATCCTTAGGAGGATTCTCAGCTAGCATGTCAGCAATTGCTCTTCCCTTGACAGATTTTTGGGGAGAGGTTTTGATATCGAACTCTGAAAGCAGTATTTGCCATTTAGCCATCTTTCCTAACAACGTTGGCTTCTCTAAAAGGTATTTGATAGGGTCATTTTCAGTGACCGGTTCTATATGATAATGCAGTGTATACTGCCTCAATCTGTGGAGGACCCAAACCAATGCTACGCAAGTCCTTTCCACTGCTGGGTATTTGGCTTCAGATGTTGTGAACTTTTTACTCAAATAATATATGGCCCGCTCTTTATGATCCTTGGGGTTAGTTTGGGCTAATAAAGCCCCCGGGGACTCATCATTAACCGTCAGATATAGAGTTAAAGGAACGTTAGGGATAGGAGGTACCAATATCGGAGGTTGTACCAGGTATTCCTTGATCTTCTCAAATGCTTGTTGACATTCTGCATCCCATTTAACCTTCGCACCTTTCTTTAACAGCTTGAAGAAGGGTTTCGCCAGTTTCGACAGTTGAGATATAAATCTGGATATATAATTCAACCTTCCCAAGTATGCCCCTTATTTCCTTGACAGGTGGTAGGAGTTCCTATTTCCCATATGGCTTTAATCTTGGAAGGGTCAATTTCAATACCACGGCTGCTCACCACAAACCCTAGCAGCTTTTCCGGATCTTGCGCCAAATACGCATTTCGCAGATTCAACTTGAGCTTATACTTTCTCAATCGGTCAAATAACTTCTTCAGCACTTTAACATGGTCTTCTCCAGTCCGGACTTGGCAATCATATCATCCACATAGACCTCAATCTCCTTATGTATCATGTCATGAAAAAGGGTCACCATAGCCCTACGATATGTTGCACCTGCATTTTTCAATCCAAATGGCATCACCTTGTAACAAAAAGTTCCCCATTGTGTAGTGAATGAGGTCTTGATCTTATCTTCTTCCTTCAAGCATGATCCGATTATATCCCGAGAATCCATCCATAAAGGAGAACAATTCAAAACCCGCAAGATCGTCCGACGAGCACATCAATGTGCGGTAGGGGAAAATCATCCTTGGGACTAGCTTTGTTCAAGTCCCGATAATCCACGCATATTCTAATTCTCCCATCCTTCTTCTTAATCGGTACGATATTGGCGACCCAATCAAAGATATGGGACAGCCTCGATAAATCCAACTTTAAGGAGCTTCATCACCTCTTCCTTAATCTTATCCGCTAGTTCGGGATTCATTCTTCCGGGCGATTGATTTACTGGGTGTGCAAGAAGGATTTGTGGGCAAAGCATGCTCCACAATCTCACGATCTAGCCCCGGCATGTCAAGCATATGACCAAGGCGAAAATATCTTGATATTCCTTGAGTAACGCCGTCATCCTTAAAACATCTCGCTGCAGACGGGTGTCCTCCTATTTTCACTTCCTTGACGCAATCGAATCTCCCAAATTAATAGTGATGGGTTCTTCGAAATAGGGGGTTTAGATTCTTCAAAACAATCCCATTCTTTCTTGATATCGCTCACATCAACCTCGTCTATATCAACTTCGCATGCATAGTCATCGAGCTGATCCGAGTCACATATTAACCTGTTATGTATGGGTGGGATGACATGCCCGAAATGCACCATGAAAGGTTAGTATTCAAAGACGATAAAATTAAAGGATGTATGATTTTTATCATGAAAACATTTTTTCAAATTCCAATTTTTTAGACAAAGAAAGGAGAACTAGTCCACGATCTTCCGGACATCCCGGTTCTCAAAAGCTATTTAAAATCCAAGATCATATGGCGGATCGGGCCTCAAGTTTCATGGTAGAGTCAATTGTCATCATCGGACCAATCCGTTGCTCCACATGTCCGTAATCAAATTTGAAATGTTTTTCATTAATAGATGCAACTAAGAACAATACAGATCTGCACTTCCTGGATCACAGCATGTGACCCAAAGGGTGCTAAAACATCAAAAAGCTTTAAAGCAAATGCAGTAATCAAAATGCATTAAAAGATAAAGTTCGAAAGAGCCTTTTACTCGGGGTGGGGAAATCATCGTCCGACCACTCAATTATCACGTTCACCCGATTATCCAGGAACGGGTTGAATAAGTCTGGCTCGCATCCTCGGAGATGTCCTCATCTTCCAGCCATTTGCCTCCTTTAGAGAATACCTCGAATAAAGGGTTTAGGAGCATTTTTCCTCTAGCTTTCCATACATCGGTACCTATGAAACGGCCACCTTGGCGTCCACGGCGTCCACGGTCTCCATAACGATTGTTTCGACCTCGGCCTCGACCTATGTCATTTTCTCGCTATTCCATTATAACCCGGACCAACCTTGTGGTCATTTGAGCCCAAATTCAAAGGGTTACGGATTCCACGACCATATTTTCCTAATCCAAAGACCCGGAATAAATCCATTCGAGAGTAGCACTTTTCCCGCCATAGTTGCGGGTCTCGAAAGCTGCGGTATAGCCACCTTTGCATCCGGTGACACATGCATGACGAGATACAATGTCGAAGGTATGATAACTCAGCTCTTCCTCTTTTGAAAGTTCGACGTATGGAACCATCCCTTTTAAAGCGGCCCGATGTCCTGTCTCGCCATGGACGGTGATCAACTCGACCCTTGACCACAAATTTTAACTTTTGATGCGAGAGAGGAAGGTACCGCTCCGGACACATGAATCCACGGTCTTCCCGGGGAGCAAGGTGAAGGCGCTTGGAATATCCAATGCTTGGAACGGTATAGAAAATGTTACCGGTCCAATAACAATGTCCAATTCGATCTCTCCTACAACATTCTTGGAGACTCCATCAAATGATCGGATGGTGGCCTTGGATGTCTTCACAAAATCTTCATTGATCCCCAAGCTTCTCAAAGTGCTTAGTGGACACGGGTTGAAAGCGGAACCATTATCAATCAAGACGTGAGGCACCTCTTTTCCGTGACACCTCACGGCTATGTAAAGGGCTTTGTTGTGGACCCGCCCTTCTTTCGGGAAGTCTTCGTCCGAGAAGGATATCTCGGTCCTTCGGAAGGATAGCACCCACAAAGTCTCCCAATTGCACTTCGTTAATTGTCTCCGGAACATGCACCTCATCCAGCACCTTCAAAAGGGCGTCTTTGTGCTTTTCGGAATTTTTGAAGAGATCCAAGAAGAGGAAATGCGTGCGGGCATCTTCCGCAGGTTGGTCAACGACCTCATATTCACCGGTCCTCACGACCGATTGCAACTTTTCAACCTCTTCCGCAGTTTGGGACTCTCTTTTCAGGATCCGCTTCTCTCGGGGGATAACATCTTCCCGATCTCATTATGGCGTCAATCTCTCCCGTTCCATAATCCCAGTGAAGCGCCCTTGAATTATAATCTTCCACAAGGCGGACTTAATCTTCACCGGTATGATCTTTTTCGGTAGTGATTCGGATGTTGATGGTTTTCCCGAACTAGAAGTTTCCAATTCCCAACTATCAACTTTGTTCAAATCAATCACGAAACGAATCGGGGTATCTACCATCCCGATCATTTCGTCCTCGTGGACATCCTCGGGGTTATGTTCGGACCTGGCCTTACCGGCGTGGCATTTTCTTCACCGAAATCCCTCTCGCCTTTCTCTTCGATTCTCGGGATAATCCCTTCAATCCTCATGCCGATTTCCACCGAGATGTTGGAACGATGAGTACGTGTATGCATACATGCGATCAAAGTATTCCGCCGGAAGTGACTTCAGTACGAACTCCAGCATTTCCTTCTCCGACAGCGGCGGTTGCACCATCACAGCGTGTTTCTTCCACCTCCTCGCGAAGAGTTCAAAACTCTCGTCTTCCCCTTTCCGGATATTCAACAGATTAGCCTTAGTGAAATAACCTCTCGATTCCACCTTCAAAGTGTCGTATGAAGTGTTCGATAAATCCTCCCAGCTCGGGACCCAATCCGAGATCGATTGATTGGAACCATATCGCCATGAGGCCCGTTAAACCTTGTCCAAAGTTCCGGATTAGTGTTTCATCATCTTCATGGTGGCCAATCATTTGGCGGAGATAATATGAGATATGCGCCGGAGGACACCCCAGCGCCATTATACTTCGTACGGAAGACCACTCTCGGGTTCGCACCTTGAGGCGGGACGTTTCTTGCTTGAGTAAGTGGCGTAATCGGCTCCTTCAACTCATCCATTTTCCTCGACACGTCATCTCCTTGCTCTTGCAGTAGAGCGATCTTTCGATTTTGTGTCTCCATGGTCCGCCGTATCTCCAGAATCTGCATGCTTTCTTCTATCGCCATAGTATTCCTTTTGGTCGTCAATTGCGATAAATCTGCTACCATAGTTGTTAAATGACGCATGTGCGTCTCAGTTAGAAAGTCGCATATCGACCTCTCGATTCTCCTGTTCATTCCGAGGAGCCGCTTGGTCCTTAACTTCATCGATCGTTCCCACAAATTCATCGCTATGGGGTCATCCATTCCACCCCACCCATCGGGGACTACATCTCCAGAGTCAACAAAGAAACTCGGGGCGCCGAATATAGCACTTTAAAGTTGTACCCACCACTATCTTCCCCCGGGTTATCAACTATTTCGCCCCTCTCTAGGGCTTTTCGCAAAAATCTTCTATCGCCTCGGCGGGCCTTATCCAGACGGACTTCATATTCGTCTATCTCTTCAATTTCTTGACCATCTTTGATGCTCATCAAATATCCCGAGGGTATTTTTAAAACAGCTCCCCTCGTAGGTTTCATCGTGAACTCCTCAGACAACATGTTCACCGCCACGTAGGTCCCCTTGAAAGTGACATTTTCCATTCTTCCTATGACGCCCAAGCTAATTAATTTTTCCAAGCAAGCCTCTTTTTGCTCCCGGGAAATACTCTCTCCTTCCGGGTATTGCGAGGCCAATGTCAAGACATCCCGCATTTTACTCATGTCCACTATGAATTCCAGAACCTCATCCTCTTCACCTCCAAAAATCGCGTTCACCTCGCGATGCTCGAGTAGCGGGTTCCGCTGCACATTTGGTTCAGCTTTATCAAACTCTAGAACTTTTCCGTCGATCAATGCTTGCACCTTGAACTTCAAAGCGAGACAGTTGTCCGCGTTATGCCCCCTTTCTCCTATATGGTATACGCACGTCCGGGTCTCATCATACCCAGGAAATCTTGGCGGGTGAGCTCTAGGTGGCTCTTTTTGCAACTAAGCGATTTTCCAACAGCATGGGTAACAATTTGGATAAGGGTCGGGGTAGTGGGGTGAAAACAACCGGGTTCTTTTTTCTGAATTCCGGTGGTTTGGAAGCAGTCCAGGAGGACGTTCCTTGGGTAGGAATTGAAGGCGAGAAATTTCTGGGCTTTGGCGGGTTAGGGACAAAGGCTACTTCTCCAGTTTGCTCCCTAATATCCCTTCTCAAAGGGTATTGGCGTTTGAAAGGCGCCTCGGGTATCTTCTTTTCTCTTAATACCCACTCGTGGCGCTCCGCCACCTTGATCGGGTGTGCAAATGTCTGACACCCGGAGGTGTTCGGTTTGTCGAAAAATTCAAATGGAAGGGCCTTGAGAAAAAGGTCTATTAGTTCTTCTTCCGGGACGGGTGGCTTTACCTGCACAGCCAATGCTCTCCATCTCTGGGCGTAGGCGCGAATGGCCTCGCTCTTTCCTTTTACGATTCTGAGAAGGTCTTCCCTAGTTAGGGCGGTCAAAGTGTTAAACTTATATTGCCGAAGGAACTCGTGCGCGGTTTATCCCAATCGGCGAGCCCTCTCGGCTCTAATTCAATGAACCACGCCAGGGCTGCCCCAGATAGGCTCTCCTGGAAGGTGTTAACCAAGAGTGGGATGTTGTCGGAGAATTGCGACATTCGGCGTAAATAATACTTCAAGTGCGCCTTGGGACACCCGGTCCCATTATATCTCCTCACAAAGTCTGGTTCCTTGTAATCAGCGGGAACCTCTATCTTTTCGAACGGTGCAACCTTGTCGAATCTCGAGAGTTCATAACCCCGACTCGCCAAGCACTCTTCGATCTTAGCGAGCCTCTTAATTTCCTCTTCCATTTTGAGGACTTGCTTCTCCTTTTTCTCCAGGTCAATCACAATGGGAGGATCCTTAGGCGGTCTTTCCGGATTCAGAGTTGGATTGGCGGCGGGCGCCGGATTAGCGTTTGCTTCATCGGATGGCCCCGCAGGAGCTTGAGAATTAGGGTCAACGGGGTATCTCCCCTGGCTTGCAATCATCATTGCCTTCATCTCCGCCACCATTGTGGCGATCACATTCATTTGATTCTCCAGATTACCCACACGAGGTGCGAGCTCTTCTTGTTCCATCCTTAACTTGCGCGTTTTGCTACGAGTCCTCGTATTTATCGCTCACCTGTTTTCAGGATATCAAATCAGTATGGGAAATATTAAAGGATTGGAGACATTGATCCGTGGTAATTGGCTTTTCTATATGTATGCATGAAATGCTCATAAAAGAAATAGTATGTATTTATTACAAACCAAATTGTTCAAAAGTATCTAAAAGATAACAAATATGTAAAATCTAAATGGGGGAATGGATCTATCCAAGTCGGGACGCTTCCACTCTTCTTGCTCTTCTGATCCATCGGAATCCCACAAGTATGGGTTTTCTCCTTCTTCTGACATCCACTGCTCCGGATCCTCGGGAATGTACGGTTCTACTCCCGGTACATATGGTACTATGTACTCCGGCTCATATGACTCCACCTCTTCAATCCGAGGAGATACGCACTCGGGTACATATGGCTCGACCATTGATTGGCGATACTCCTTAAACTTCTTGATATACTCCTTGGAGGCTCTGTGAACGTTCATCTCATCGTCCAAATAGTCCGGCCATTCAACTTGTTGCAGTGGGGAGTTCTTCAAAGCATGAAGAATAAGCTTGATCCGGGCCCGATACAACTCCTTTGTTTCCTTAGTGAGCTTTCCTCGTGTCATATCAAATGAGAAAATCCCGGGACAAACATCCGGTGGTATCTCTTGTAGAACTCCAAATTGCCTCACCACTCGAATGGGGTAATACGCCACAGCACCGGTACATCCCAATAAGGGAATAGGGTTATCTTCAATACCCGAAATGCGAGCTTCTACGATCTTGGGCCAAGTCAAACGCCATCTAATATGCTCGGGTTTCAAATTGTCCAATAGCTCAACCCACTTTTTGAATGAGTATTTGGGTACAAGGGATTGACACTTAAGGAAGGATCTAAGAGGGTGAACGTGCTCATTGATCTCATAACACCCCACCCGGAGTTGGAAAGTTTTTATATGAGAGGTGAACCACAAGTGGAGTAATCCGCTAGACGCTTGGAAAACGGCCTTTTTTGAAGATTTGGAACGATTCGGGGAGAGAAAAGTCTCAGCTAAGATCATGTACGAATAATCCCAGCGACAACACGCTTGTCCGGCTATATGGGTTATGGAGGGGTCAAAAGTAGTTCTAGAAGTCGGGAATAGAACGAATGCAAAGAAAGCCAAGATAAACACCTTTCCCGATTTATGACCGGTTTCGGTGGGTAGAGAGGAATAGTTATCGAAAAGGAACGAGAATGTAAATTTGTTGGAATTGGACTTGTAAACTTTTTCAATTTCAGAAGTTTTAAGGCGAAGGAAACTCGATAACGAACGAGTGGAGTCCATGTCCAAAGGGGGTTGAGCTATACGTTCTTCAAATTTGGCCCCGATAATAGCGGTATACTCCTCAAGCGTAGGGGTCAATTCCAATCCTCGAAAGTTGAATGTCATTGTTCGCGCGTCCCATGCCTTGGCTAGTGCTTGAATGAGCGCCGGTTGGTATTCCACTTTGATCAAATCTACAAGTCGTCCCAAACGTCCTTCCACATAGGCTTTGTTGACGATGTCGAGGCGATCCCACCATATAGCGAGTTCCTTGCGCGGTATTGGGATGACTTTGATGTCTCCATTCCCCATGATCTAAAAATGCAAAAAATGATGATCCTAAAGTCAATTACCACGGTTTAATATGCATATGCATGTAATGTGATGCAAATGTGCTAACCAAATTCCATGTCATCTTTTGGTAACATGAGGGTCAACTACTCCCACTTGACCCAAATAAGCCAAATAGGGTAATTATGGACCAAATCTCACCCAAAGATGGCATGTAATTTGATTAGGATCGTTTAAGCGTAATCGGGGTAAACAGTCGTTCACAAATTGACAACTCATGAAATTTACAAGTCTAATACAATAAAGTCAAAAAAGATAGAACATGATAGTATCTAGAGATGTTCGGACAATAAATGTCGATGAAAGTACATAATAGACTCAAAATATAATGAAACCTAGAAAATGCCCCAAAGTCGTACTAATCTAGACAGTGGGAATGGTATCCTCATCCGATGAAATCTCTACTATCTCGGGAAGCTTGATATCTTCTTCATCATCGGAGGATATGGTGATGATTTCCTTCTTCTTAATCGGGGAGTGTTTTGGGGCCGTCTTGGTTGCACGTGGTTTTCTTGCCAACTTCATGTACAACTCCCGGATTCTTTCTTTCTCGCGCTCAAGCTCCAAATATCGTCCACATCGGGTATAATCGCAACTCTCGCTACGGATGCGGTTTCGTCCGTTGAGCTCTCGTCCGTGAACAAATCCGAAAACTCGGAATGAAGCGGGTACTCGGTCCTCGCGTCGAATGGTCCTCCGCTCCCATGTGAATACATCGGGTACAACAACACGACTTTGGGGCGCCATCTATCCTAAAAAAGGAAAAATTGACTTTCAACCCCGATCACTTAAACGATCTTACAAATTGTAATGATATGTAATGAAAATGTATGATATGCAAAATTTAAATTTACAAGTTCAAAATAAAAAGGGTAGAAAGCCTTACCAACCGATGTTACTCTCTTTTTTTGGTTTTTTGGTTTTAGGTATACCAACCATCCATTTCACATGCGCATGAGACAGGTGAGGTTTAACTCTAAAGAAATCAAAAAGGCTCGGGTATGGACCTAAAAAGGCTCCCGCTATACAAATCGAGGGGCCGCCCACAAGCGCAATCAAACAACAAGTGGGTAGGACCATCAATCTTACATAGCGAGCGGGATCAAATATGGTCAACCCAAGTGCAATCAAACACAAGAGCTTCGCATACCGATCCCTATCTATGGCGACCTAAGAGGTGATTTCGCGGCTCGGGTTTAGGCGCTTGTGTGTGCAGTGTCGTGATCCTCGAAATATACAAGACATGCACCACAATTTATATTCAAAACACCGCTTCAAAATTTGCATAAATAAACAAACAATCCAAAACTCCATATCTGCATCAAAAATGGTTAGCACAGACGCCACCCCTTATAACTCCCATCTCGCATCAACATTTAACACTTTTTGTTAGTGGACGTACCTCATCTTCAAGAGCATCTCGCAGAAATCAAGGTTAGAAAACAATCAACATTTTTATCGGCTTAAATCCTCTTGAAGTTATTCCCCAACGGAGTCGCCGATCTGTCGCGACCCTCCGGAAATTTTTCCGGGCGGAATAGGGCTAACGAGCCGATCCCTTAATTTAATTTTTTTTTTTAACCCCGGTTGTCGGCGGGGTATTTTTTTAAGGATCGCGGGTCTCTCCCAAGACCCATTACTCGAATCGCGATGTCGGGTAAAATTTATCAAATATCGAAATTGACCTTGTGTGGTCGGGTGGCATGTGCGAGGTGTACATGCAATTTGGAGCCGCCACCGATCGATTTATTGGAAGGTACGATCGAAAAACCTTACCGAGCGGTCGGGAGAAACCGTTCGGTTCGCGAAAACCGGGAGATTTTGGGTCCGGGGACTTGGTTACGCCAAATTTCATATTTGACGCCCTTTCGGTTACCGATGTTGATTTTTTTTCTAACCTAGGAATTCATGCAGATGTAATATCGGGTAAGGTAGGCCCTAACAATTCTAAGTTTTCATGCGGATGGGAATTTTCTATCCTAATCAATCACAATCAGAAAAAACTAATGCGCAATCAAAATAATCGCAATCAATCAAATCAATCAAGGTTCAATATGTCTAAAATGGCCCTATCGGCCCATACAAAAATCAAATTTGGGTGTCGGGGTGATTTGGGTAAAAATTTGGGGCGAATGGCCCAAAAGGGTAGAATGGTCATTTTTTGGGGTTCGGGACCCGAAAATCACAAAATCGGGGTCGGGCCAGTTGAATGTGGCCATTTCCCATTTTTTGTGATTTTATGGAATTTTTCTAATTTTTTCTATTTTTTGGAATTTTCATTTATTTTTCAAAAAATATTGGAAATTTTCCGGATCGAAATTAATCGACCCTCGAAGTCTCAAAAATTTTCGATCCAGACTTTATGAGTCCCGAATCGATCTACAAATTTTTAGAAATTTTTATGAAAATCTGGGAATTTTTATGAATTTTCTAAGTATTTTTACAATTTTTTTGGATTTTGGAAATTTCTTTTTATTTATTATTATTTTTTTATTAATAAACCGGACCGGGTCAACCCGGTCAACCCGGTCCGACCGCCTCGGACTCACCTACGACATCAAAAACGGCGCCGTATATGTATTTTCTATTTATTTTCTATTTTCTAATCTATTTTCCTAATATTCGAAATTATACAAAAAAGATGGACGGCTGAGATTAATCTTTGAATCGATCTCGGCCGTCGACTCCTTCTCTAGACAAAACGGCGACGTTCTGGCCTATGTACTCAAAAACGGCGTCGCATCTGTTATTCCAAACGGACGGCCACGATGCAATCTAAGACTCAATCCGGGCCGTCGGCTCTCTCTTAAAGCAAAACGACGACGCTTCATTCAGTACGTTGAACGGCTACGATTAACCCTAGCTTAGATCCGAGCCGTTCGTCCCTCATACGCCCTAAACGACGTCGCAGCACGCATTCTAAACGCCACCGTTTTTGATTTCCTATTTTATATCTAGTATATCTAATATCTAAAATACAAAAATCAAGATCCGACGGCCCTAAATCAAACCTATCAAATTACCATGGCCGTCGGATCATGGCGACTCGGCTCGTCCGCGCCAACGGCCGAGCCGAGTCGGCGACACCTTGGCCCAATCACATAATGACACATCATGTCTTTGACCTGTTGACCGCGCCACATCATCGTCTTCAACCTCTCGCCGGCGAGCAAATGAACGGCTGAGAGGCTCCGGCGAGATCTAACGGTGAGATCTCGCCGGATCGACATGAAACTACTACCGCTCGAATCGCCTCGAGTTCTAGATTAACATATCCAAAAATCAAGCCATTTCACCCGCTAGATCTTGAGTAATGAGCTTCGCACGGAATGAAATTGCGTAACTCAATCGCACATCACAGAGCAAGATAACTCAATTCCTTCACACAATCGTACGAATAGGAGTTCTAGATGCTTACCTCGAGCTCAGATCGAGCTCGCGTGACCTAGGATTTCCTAGGTAGGCTTCGACAGTGTTCGACCATGGAGGTTAGAATTGATAGACTCGATTGATGATGTTCGTGCAAAATCAAAGCCGTAACAAAATGCGGGAAGGATCAGCAATACTCGAGGACAAAAACGCACACGGTAATTTCAAGGATCGTGCTCAAATCAACGTGATGCCATGTGAGTGCAGAGTTGAGTTTGGAGATTTGACTTACCGTTTTAGGAGCTCGCAGGTTGATTAAGCTGGCGCGATCGAATCCCCGAGCCTAGACGAAGCTTACGGACGTGGTTTCAAGTCTCGATTCACTCCCAGTTGGCCTCACCAAGAGCTCACGGTCGAGCTCGAGTTCTCGACCGAACGAGCGGGAGAACGAGCTCTCTCTCGTTTTCTCTCTCTCTCTCTAGCTCTCTCAACACCTTACGACATGAATGAGCCCCCCTTTGCTTCGCGAATGTTCTCCTCCTTTTATACTCGTTTTTCAAATAATGGCGCGTCGGGCAAAGCTTAACCGACTCACTTCGCACGTGCCCACGCGTGCGAAGTGAGTTGGACGGAGACCGGAACGGAATAGGATTCCGTCCGGCTCCGTTTGACACTTCCGGCAACACCAATTGCGCACGAATTGCACTTAACTTGCTGAATGTTGACCTTTTTGCGTCGCCGTAGGTTTGACCGCTCCGTCGGCGCTCCTCCGGCGACGATTGTCCTCGAAGTCGGGCCCAATCGACGCGAAATCACCCGAGGAACAAAACGCCCGGGTTAATTGCTTTGATTATCGCCGATTGCCTTGTCAATTTGTTCATCAAAATTCGCCCAAATACTTGTTCATTCGTGCGGACGTTCTGAAGAAGATGAAGTATATTGTTACGGACCGGTTCGACCGGTCCGACCGGGCGATCGACCGGGCCCGAACAGGTTCAAACAATGAATTTAGCACAAATTTCAAAATTAAACAGAATTGGCTGGGAATTTTTGCAATTAAACTTCAAAATTGAACTTAGGGGCCTGGATATTATCTAAAAATGTGATTTTTCCCAAAAGTTCACCTCAATTTCTATGAAAACCCCAAATTTTTCAATTTGCCCAAATTAGGGAAATGTTCAATTGAGCATCTATTCGATCAAATTGGACTATGAGACCTATGCCAATCGCTTTAGAATGTATCAAAACCCTAGGGATGGTCTAATTTTACCATGATAGTCCCTCAATTAAAAGTAATTTCAAAAATTGCAAAATTGAGGGACTTAATTGCAAAATTTTTAAGAATTTCTGTGCAATTCGCACAATTCGCGCAATTGAGGGTGCAATTGATCAAATTGAAGTTCAAAGGGACTGCAATTGAATGTCTAAACTCTAAATGTGCAAAAATTGCAAATAAAAAGACTCAATTGGTATTTTTTATGCAAATTCAACTCTAGGCATAGTGAAGAAACACCTAAAATTGAACTTAATTTTCAATTTTTCTTGAGGTCAATATGAAAATGGAATTAAAAGAAAAATATAGGACATTTTTGTGTATTTTTGTGACCTCGAAAGGTATTTTTTATGAATTTTCAAAGATTTTTCCTATTTTTCGAAAATATAAAAAATGCGAAAAATATGGAAAATTATTTTTTGTTCCAAATTGGTTCCTTATGCTTGGCCAAGGCTTCCAATGTTGATTTTTCAAAATTTTTTATTTTTTTGTGAATTTTTAATGAATTTTGGAAAATAAAACTAAAGAAAACTGACTAAAAATTCGGGTGTCAACAATTACAAAGTTAAAACGGCACCGTTTCGGTTATTTTCGAATTTCTATCTAATATACTAATATCTAAAAATACAAAACAAACAGATCCGACGGCCTAGAATTAAAAGACTTGATTTATTGTGGCCGTCCGATCTACCGAGTCGACTAAACCGATCTAACGGCCAGGTGACTCGGCGCCAAAGTGGACCAATGATCGCCCAACACCTGGACCTTTGACCGTTTGACCGCGCTACGTCATCGTCGTCTTCTACCTCTCGACGACCACAAAACGGACGGCCAGAAACGTTACGGCGAGATCCAACGGCGAGATCTCTGGGAATGACACCAAACCAACTCGACTCGACTGCCTTAAACCCTAGATCAACATATCTCAGAATCAAGCATTTTCATCCACAAAATTACGACTAATCAAGCTTTCACAATATCAATATCACGAAGTTCGATCGAGCAACACAGAGCATATTAGTTCGATTCCTTCACACAGAAGCTCGAAAAGGAGTATAGAAAGCTTACCTCGAGCTCGGATTGAGCTCGCAAGGATTAGGACTGCCCGGCCAAAGCTTGACCAGACCGGCGCGAGTTGGAGGTTCGACTCGAATGATTTGGACAAAATCAATGCCGGAGCAAGTTGCGACGGGGATTAGTGAGTGTTGACACTCGAATTTTTAATCGGTTTTCTTTAGTTTTATTTTCCAAAATTCATTAAAAATTCACAAAAAATTAAAAAATTATAAAATCAACATTGGAAGCCTTGGCCAAGCATAAGGAACCAATTTGGAACAAAAAATAATTTTTCATGTTTTTCGCATTTTTTTTAATATTTTCGAAAATAGGAAAATACTTGAAAAATTCATAAAAAATACTTTTCGAGATCGCAAAAATACAGAAAAATGTTCAATATTTTTCTTTTAATTCCTTTTTCATATTGACCTCAAGAAAAATCAAAAATTGAGTTCAATTTTAGGTGTTTCTTCATAATGCCTAAGGTTGAATTTGCATAAAAAATACCAACTCGAGTCTTTTTATTTGCAATTTTTGCACATTTTAAGTCTAGACATTCAATTGCAGTCCCTTTGAGCTTCAATTTGATTAATTGCACCCTCAATTGCACGAATTGCGCGAATTAGACAAAAATCCCCAAATTATTTGCGATTAAGTCCCTCAACTTGCCAATTTTTGAAATTAATCTTAATTGAGGGACTATCATGGTAAAATTGGACTGTCACCCTATGTTTTCATACATTTAGAATTGATTGGAATGGGTCTCATGGTCCAATTTGGTCAAATTGACACTCAATTGAACTTTTCCCTAATTTGGGCAAATTGAAAAATTTGGGGTTTTCATGTAAATTGATGGGAACTTTTGGGCAAAACTACTTTTTTAGATAATATTCAGGCCCCTGAGTTCAATTTTGAAATTTAATTGCAAAAATTCCCAGCCAATTTGGTTTAATTTTGAAATTTGCATAAAATTCACTGTTATGCGAGCAGGTTCGGGCCTCGATTCACGGTCGGACCGGCCGAACCGGTCCCGAACAGTACTTCATCTTCCCCAAATTCACCCGTGCCATTTGCAGGTTCAACGATGGACTTTGACGATCAAATTGGAGTTCAATTCGTGCTTAATTGGATCAATAGAGGTGGGGCTTTTGTTCGTCAAGTCAAGATCCGTCGATTGCCACCGGCGGCACGGCCAATGGCCGCCGGAGCACGGCGGAATCGATAGTCAAAGTTCCCGGCGACCGAAAGTCAACCATTTCAAAACCAAGTGCAATTCTTGCTCGTTTTTGACTCAACGGACGTCCTAATGGACTTGGACGGAATCCTAGTGATTCCGTCACCGTCCGGCGGCCCTGAAATCACGTGGGCGCACGTGAATCACCCTCGGCCAGCTCACGCCCGACGCGCCAAATTTCAAAAGCTCACTATAAAAGCCCGAGGAGGATTCTAGAACGGAGGAGGCTCATTTGTTCGCTCAACACACCGGAATAGAGAGAGAGGGAGTTAGAGAGAGAGAGAGAGCTCTCGACGTCCGCCATTGGTGAAGGTTTGAGCGACTACCGTGGATTGCTCGTCAAGCCAATCCGTAGCAAATCGAGCTTCGCAATCCACTTCGGAAGCTTCACGCGACAGCTCGGAAAGCGACCGAGCCATTTGGATTAGCCTGCGATCTCCAAATCGGGTAGGTCGAACTTCCGATTCCTCCACCGAGCATCAATGGCATCGTCTTGTTCCGAGCACGATTTTTGAAATTATTGTATGCGTTTTGCTTCCTGAACTACGCCGACCACTTCCGCATATCCATTTTGCCTCGATTTTGCATAAATACCTCCGATCGAGTCCGCGAAATCCAACCTCCATGGCCGAACACCGTCGAAGCTTGCCTAGGCGATTCTAGGCCAAACCCGGGTCGATCCGACTGCGGGTAAGGTTTCTAAACCTCCTCCGAGTGAATCCCGTGGTTGAATCGAATAGTTATGCTCTATTTCGTATGATCGAGTTACGCGATTGTGAAACTCGTGTAAGCTTGATATATGTTGATCCCTGTGGGTGAAATCACTTAATCTTTGGATATGTTGATCGGGAAGTTTGAGCGAGTCGATCGCCGTTGGTCCGAGGTCATTCGGCGAGATCTCGCCGTTAGATCTCGCCGGAGATTCTCGGCCGTTCATTTGTTGTCGTCGCGGTGAGGAAGACGATGCGAGGCGTGGCGGTCAATGTAGTCAAAGTCCTAGGTGGCATTCGGTGATTAGTCCAAGTCATCGCCGACTCGGCCTAGTCATTGGCGCGAATAGGGTGAGTCGGCCTTGATCCGACGGCTAGGATAAATAGATAAGTTTGATTTACGACCGTCGGATCGTTATTTTGTATTTTCGGATATTAGGTATATTAGTTAGAAAATAATAAATAAAAAACGGTGTCGTTTTGAATAAGTGGTGCGGCGTCGTTTAGGACATGTTAGGAATGAACGGCTGGATTAGATCTAAAGTTTGATCGTAGCCGTCCGGAGTACTAAAGGAAACGTCGTCGTTTTGGGTCTAGAAGAGTTGACGGCTCGGATTAGATCTCAAATAGATCGTAGCCGTCCATGCATTTATTAGATACGGCGTCGTTTTGCTTAAGGTTGAGTCAACGGTCCGGATCAATTTTCGGGTTTAATCGTAGCCGTTCTTTTGTTTTGGGATAAGCGACGTCGTTTTGGTGTAAGAGGCCGAAGTGTAGTCGTTTTGTTTGAGCATGAGTCGACGGCCGAGATCAAATCTGAGATTGATCTCGGCCGTCCGTTATTTTCTTTTGTATTCGGATATTAGAAAATATATTAAAAAAAAATAAAAAATATTTAGATAAATGCATATACGGTGTCGTTTTTCTTAGGGTTCGAGCGGGTCATGGGCGGTCGGACCGGGTTGACCGGTCGTTGACCGGGTTGACCCGGTCCGGTTTGTTAATAAAAAATAATAAAAAATAAAAAGAAATTTCCAAAAATCCAAAAAAATTGTAAAAATACTTAGAAAATTCATAAAAATTCCCGGATTTTCATAAAAAATTTCTAAAAATTTGTAAATCGATTCGGGACTCATAAAGTCTGGATCGAAAATTTTTGAGACTACGAGGGTTGATTAATTTCGATCCGGAAAATTCCCAATATTTTTGAAAAATAAATAAAAATTCAAAAAAATAGAAAAAATTAGAAAAATTCAAGAAAATCACAAAAAATGAGAAATGGCCACATTCAACTGGCCAAATCGAAATTTTGTGATTTTCAGTCCCAAACCCCAAAAATGACCATTATACCCTTCACGGGTCATCCGCCCCAAATTTTTACCAAATCACCCCGATACCCAAAATTGATTTTTGTGTGGGCCGATAGGGCCATTTTAGACATATTGAACCTTGATTGATTGATTTGATCGATTGTAATGATTTTGATTGCGCATTATTTTTTGTGATTGTGATTGATTAGGATAGAAAAATCCCATCTCGTATGAATACTTAGATTTTTTTTAGGGCCTACCTCACCCGATATCGCATCGCATGAAATCTTAGGTTAGAAAAACAATCAACATCGGTAACCGAAAGGGCGTCAAATATGAAACTTGGCGTAACCAAATCCCCGGACCCAAAATCTACGGTTTTGCGAAACCGAACGGTTTCTCCCGACCGCTCGGTAAGGTTTTCCGATCGTACCTTCCAATAAATCGATCGGTGGCGACTCCAAATTGCATGTACATCTCGCACATGCCACCCGACCACACAAGGTCAATTTCGATATTTGAAAAATTTTACCCGACATCGCGATTCGAGTAATGGGTCTTGGGAGAGACTCGCGATCCCCCATGTATATGTCTATAAAAGGAGGGGATCGGCTCGTTAGCCCTATTCCACCCCGGGAAGGAAATTTCCGGGAGGGTCGCGACAGACCGGCGACTCCGTGGGGATGGTTTTAGATGGATTTAAGCCGATAAAAATGCTGATTGTTTTCTAACCTCGTTTTTCGAGATGCTCTTGAAGATGAGGTACGTCCACTAACAAAAAAGTGTTAAATGTTGATGCGAGATGGGAGTTATAAGGGGTGGCGTCTATGCTAACCATTTTTGATGCGATATGGAGTTTTGGATTGTTTGTTTATTTATGCAAATTTTGAAGCGGTGTTTTGAATATAAATTGTTGTGCATGTCTCGCATATTTTGAGGATCACGACATCTGCACACACAAGCGCCTAAACCCGAGCCGCGAAATCACCTTTTAGGTCGCCATAGATAGGGATCGGTATGCGAAGCTCTTGTGTTTGATTGCACTTGGGTTGACCATATTTGATCCCGCTCGCTATGCAAGATTGATGGTCCTACCCACTTGTTGTTTGATTGCGCTTGTGGGCGGCCCATCGATTTGTATAGCGGGAGCCTTTTTAGGTCCATACCCGAGCCTTTTTGATTTCTTTAGAGTTAAACCTCACCTGTCTCATGCGCATGTGAAATGGATGGTTGGTATACCTAAAACCAAAAACCAAAAAAAAGTAACATCGGTTGGTAAGGCTTTCTACCCTTTTTATTTTGAACTTGTAAATTTAAATTTTGCATATCATACATTTCCACTACATATCATCACAATTTGTAAGATCGTTTAAGTGATCGGGGTTGAAAGTCAAATTTTCCTTTTTAGGATAGATGGCGCCCCAAAGTCGTGTTGATGCACCCGATGTATTCACATGGGAGCGGAGGACCATTCGACGCGAGGACCGAGTACCCGCTACATTCGAGTTTTCGGATTTGTTCACGGGACAGAGCTCAACGGACGGAACCGCATCCGTAGCGAGAGTTGCGATTATACCCGATGTGGACGATATTTGGAGCTCGAGCGCGAGAAAGAAAGAATCTGGGAATTGTACATGAAGTTGGCGAGGAAGCCTCATGCTACCAAGACGGCCCCAAAACATTCTCCGATTAAGAAGAAGGAAATCATCACCATATCCTCCGATGATGAAGAAGATATCAAGCTTCCCGAGATAGTAGAGATTTCATCGGATGAGGATACCATTCCCACTGTCTAGATTAGTACGACTTTGGGGCATTTTCTAGTCTATTATGTACTTTCATCGACATTTATTGTCCGAACATCTCTGGATATTATCATGTTCTATCTTTTTTGACTTTATTGTATTAGACTTGTAAATTTCATGAGTTGTCAATTTGTGAACGACCTTTTTACCCCGATTACGCTTAAACGATCCTAATCAAATTACATGCCATCTTTGGGTGAGATTTGGTCCATAATTACCCTATTTGGCTTATTTGGGTCAAGTGGGAGTAGTTGACCCTCATGTTACCAAAAGATGACATGGAATTTGGTTAGCACATTTGCATCACATTACATGCATATGCATATTAAACCGTGGTAATTGACTTTAGGATCATCATTTTTGCATTCTTAGATCATGGGGAATGGAGACATCAAAGTCATCCCAATACCGCGCAAGGGACTTGCTATATGGTGGGATCGCCTCGACATCGTCAACAAAGCCTATGTGGAAGGACGTTTGGGGACGACTTGTAGATTTGATCAAAGTGGAATACCAACCGGCGCTCATTCAAGCACTAGCCAAGGCATGGGACGCGCGAACAATGACGTTCAACTTTCGAGGATTGGAATTGACCCCTACGCTTGAGGAGTATACTGCTATTATCGGGGCCAAATTTGAAGAACGTATAGCTCAACCCCCTTTGGACATGGATTCCACTCGTTCGTTATCGAGTTTCCTTCGCCTTAAAACTTCTGAAATTGAAAAAGTTTACAAGTCCAATTCCAACAAGTTCACATTCTCGTTCCTTTTCGATAACTATTCCTCTCTACCCACCGAAACCGGTCATAAATCGGGAAAGGTGTTCATTTTGGCTTTCTTTGCATTCGTTCTATTCCCGACTTCTAGAACTACTTTTGACCCCTCCATAACTCATATAGCCGAGACAGTGCGTGTTGTCGCCTGGGATTATTCGTACATGATCTTAGCCGAGACTTTTCTCTCCCCGAATCGTTCCAAGTCTTCAAAAAGGCC